>NC_029794.2:118385963-118395558 GCF_000816755.2 Arachis ipaensis
ACTTTATAAAAAACATTAGAGATAAAATTAAACATTTTTAAAAATAATTTTTAAACATTTTTAAAAAATTATAAACGTTAGAGACAAAAGATACATTTCTCTTTAATAATATAATTCCTTGTTCTCTTTACTTACCATCTCTAATCTTTTGTTTGAATGTAGCTAAATTTGATGGTGTGAATGTATGAACGTCAAATTAAAGAAACATTTTGTGTTTATGTTATAAAACTGAGTTATAAGTTTGGTGGGCTATGTTACCATCTAGCATCCCAATTGGGTCCGAGGTATCTTTTTGGTCCAAATGCATTTTGAGAATATAATTGGATCATAAGATATTCAATTTATAGCATATTTCGTTAGTTTCAACATGAATTTAGTAAAAATCTCTCCTATATTTAATAAGATATACTATAAATACAAAGTGAAACGTTCACCTTGGGCATATTATTTTTTTTTCTATTCTTTATATATCTTTTAGAATACAACTAACTTAATTATTAGAGTTTCTTATAGGTATTAAGTATTTTCATTTAGCTTGTGGATCTTCATTGTCAAAAAATTAGTTAATATTAACTAATTAAAAGTTGTTTTTTTTTTTTTAATTTTAAAATTATAGCTATGATACTCTTTAAGTTGTGTCCAGTTTAAAAAGTTTTTGTTAGATCATTTGTCATAACTCGACTCAAAAAAAGAGAAACAATAAACCGACCTCCATTAATATTAGTCATCTTTTTCGGTATTTTTATCAAGGATAAACTAATATACAGAAAAGTTACTTACAAAAACAGACAACAATAAAATAAATAAAAAAACTATTAAAACAAATATTTTTCAGGTGCACCAGGAGTACCGGTGCTCCAATTATTTTAATTGTTAATCTGAATTATAAAAAATATATATAATATATATTAATTGAAATCAACCATTAAAATAACTAAAATACTGGTATTTCTGGTACACTTAAAATTTTTCCCAAAATATAATATATCACTAATAGTATTCTAAGTCATCACCATAAATTGCACGGTTGTTATCACTCCCTATGCACTCATTTGCTTTTCTTTGTGATAGCAAGTTATTTTTATTGGTGCTTTAATTTAAACTCATTTACACTTTTGTGTTGTATTGAGACATTTTGAAAATAATTCTTTAAACTATTAGCTCTATTCCTAACAAACCTTTGTTCCTATGCAGTTTTCTTTTGTTCTTTAAACCATCCAACTATATGTTTATTGTCCAATATTATTTTGACAGCGTGTGTGGTTCAATAATTAAATTTTATTACCAAAAATATTATTCTTAGGAATATAATATCTAGGAATGAGATTATTTGGAATATATAATTTCCATATTTGGTTATAAAATTTAATGCATTAAAATATTACATAATAATCCTAGAAATGATTCAATTTTTGTTTGATTGAATTTAAATATCTTAGTCATATTATATAATATGTCAAAATTATCCTTAATCATTCAAATTAAAATATTAATGACTAAAAATTAAATATAAACCTAATTAAATATTATATTTTTTACATTGATTTTTTTTTTAATTTACAAAATATTTCTAATAATAAATTTATTAAAATACCCCTAATAATAAATATCTTTATTTAAATTATTATTGATTCTAAATTTTTTAAATTTACTAAAATACCCCTAATATCAAATATCTTTTGTTAAATTATTATTGACTCTAAATTTTTTAAATTTACTAAAATACCCCTAATATCAAATATCTTTTGTTAAATTATTATTGACTCTAAATTTTTTAAATTTACTAAAATACCCCTAATATCAAATATCTTTTGTTAAATTATTATTGACTCTAAATTTTTTAAATTTACTAAAATACCCCTAATAATAAATATCTTTATTTAAATTATTATTGATTCTAAATTTTTTTAAATTTACTAAAATATCCCTAATAACAATCTTTTGTTAAATTATTATTGACTCTAAATTTTTTAAATTTACTAAAATATTCCTAATATTAAATATGTTTAATTAAAATTAACACAAAATACGTATCTAAATTTTCAAAAATTTCATAATTCATAATTTGTCTCATAATTCATAATTGAACTTATATAAAACAAATTTCAACGATTCTAACCACATATGTATTAAAAAGCTTTACTATTATCCAAATTAAAGTTACAAAGAAGTCTCAAAAGTTAAAATTTACTAGCAGACATACATGCACAACTCTTGTACAAGAACGCAAACACATCAATAAAATGAAATCAATGTTACAATAGACAACCTCATACATAGAAAAATAAACACAATTATCGTGTATGATGTCTTCTCCTCCATTGGTTCCACATTTCTTGTGCAAGTTGATCCCTCCATCTACCCCAAGCATCGCTCGTCTCAATATGGTGGATCGTCCCCCATCTACTCCAAACATATTTTGATCTACTATCTCATCAATAGGATCCACAACTATCACTCTTCTAATGTGATTATGCAAAAGGCAACATGCAGTTATAACTCTTCCTTGAGTTTTAATAGGATAAAATAACCTTCCCTTTAAAATTTTTCATCTTACTTTCAATACTCCAAATGCCCTTTCAATGACATTTCTAACTTGTGAGTGTTTCATATTAAAAAGTTTTTGGGCTGTACTAGATTGATTATGTGGATTAAACTCATTAAAATGATATTTTTGTCCTCTATAAGGTGCTAAAAATTCTTCACAATTCATGTATCTAGCATCACATAAGTAGTAATGACCTAGTATAATATATAAAATTGAACAAAATTAATGAAAGATCAAATGTTGCTTTGATAACATACTAAAGTCTCAATAAAATACCTTGGGGAACACTAAACCTATTGCGAAGTAGTGCATCTCGCAATACCTTAGAATCCGCAGCTAAACCCTCCCAACTCGCCATTACATAGATGAATTGCATACCGAGAGCAACCACTCCAAGCACATTGGTTGTTATGTTACCTTTTCTGTTTCGATATCTAGGCTTATCAGTCTCAAGGACATTGACTTTGATATGGGTACCATCTAAAGCTCCTAGGAAATTCTAAAATCCAAAAAATAGATCAATTAACTCGATCCTAAAGCACACTAAGCATATTAGATTTAATAACATTAGTAAGATAAATTACCTTGAACCATTTTCATCGTTCATCTATTCTATCCTGACTAAATGATTAAGATTTTTTCAGTAAGAGATTATGACATCTCAAAATAGCAAGTAATACATCATTAAATCGCCTACTAATTATTTCTTCAGATCTCACAAATTGTCTCTTTATTACTCTAATTTTGACGTCATGTGCTATAATATATAAAAACATGTCAACCATTTCTTCCACACCCATATTCCTATTTGGTTCTAACCTTTCAACCCTTTTAAGCATGTTACATAATGCATGAAAGGCACATCTATCCATTCTTGTGTTTTCTATACATGTTAGATCACTAAAATAAATAATCTTATCGACACTAACATCCCTTATTACTTGCCTACTGTAACTATTATTCCATTTTCTTTTCTTTTTTTTTTCAATTGCAATATAATCAAAACATAGCAAATCATCAACAACTTAACCATAAGGTCATTCATTAATTCGAAATGTAAAATCAAGCAAGTAATAGCTCTCATCTTCTATTTGGGATCCATTCTGTCAAAAAAATATTAAAATATTTAGCTAGAAGACTTTACTATTTAGCTAAAAAAATATTAAAACATGTATATATTCATGCACCAATTAACAACATTCAAATAGATAGAAATATATATGGCATCACCACCTAATGGCTCGAGTGAGAATTAATAATACATAGGCTCATATAATTGCATTCATTCAGTTCAATTATTATGTTTTATTAGATTACCTCCGATCCGATCCTAGGCTAAGCAAGGAAAATAGAGATACTGCCAAATAGATAAAGGATGAATCACAATATTAGTCAAACAACATAGAAATTTAACACAAGGGTTTAAAGCAAAGAAAGCTTACTTACTTCTTCACAGGTAAATTCACTACACCTGAAATGCAGTAAATAACAACAGTAAATAGATAAGTATTCTTTCACAATCTTGAATTGTCAAATTTATGCTCCAATATTACAGATCCTTCATTTTAATTATTGCAATAAACAATAAATAAGAGACTAATAACTTTTACTCTTGTCTCTCTTTCTCTCTAAAATGTATTTTGATATCTCTATATAAAATCCTTCATATCTTGTGAGTTGTGGGACAACAACATACAAAGTTGGAACCAGATACAAACTCTTCCCAACACAGGTTTCATATACTAAACTATTACTTTTTATTCAAACTCTTTTTAGTTTTTAATTACCCCAAACTATGTCATATTGAAAAGAGGTTATATAATTATTATTTGTTTTTAACATGTTAGCTTGTAACTACTACTTTTTCAGTCTTTCTCTGAAGCAATTCATGCTCCTCTACATCCTGCTCTGTTCTATGAACAAGCTATGAGAATACAAAGCAAAGGGACTGGCGTGTTTACTCCACAGTCCTTATGAATCCTTATGCTACAAGAATCAAAACCAAAATTTCATAATGCAGACCCAAAAACAATAACAATTTTAAGTTACAGCATATGATTAAAAACAGAATCAACAGAAAAAAAAAAAAAAACATAACTCTATTTTATAACCTCAGCATTCAACCTTTGATTCAATCCACCATAGCCTTTGTCTTATATATACATTGATCAAAAGGTAAAAGAAGCCTTTTCCAATTTCAAAAAAGAATTGCTTTCATTTTTCAAAGGGCTTTGAGTGTTGCAGTAATCATCAAAGAACCTCTTGTTATGCTTCCTTAATGACATTTCATTTCAAAGAATCATATATTCTATTCAGTATCACAAACCGATCAACAATAAGATTAACAATAATGAATCAACTATTAGACAAAATTTTTGAAACCTAGCACAAACTTTCATGCCAATAAATTATAGCACAAACCTTCATGCCAATAAATTATAGCACAAACATAGTTCAGAAAAAATAAATAAATAACAAATAAAAGATCCTTACCTGAAGAAGAAGATTCTGTGCTTGAAAAAGATGAACAAGATTGCAGAAGACAAATTAAACTCTCTTTGATGGTTATTGTTGAGACGCAAGGAGGGAGAGAGGCGAGGGAGACGACACGAACAGGAAGCACCACTCGAGATGATGAACACGAACAGGAAGCACAAATAGGAACCGTGAGCTGTGATGATGACACGAACGCGAACGATTTCCTCCTAGAATAAAGAGCGCGGTGGTCGTGCAAATCGAAATCGGCGGCGAGGCGGCGCCGACGCCGGTGGAGCCTCCGTGAATTTGAAGAAAAGCCTCGCTAGGGATTGGTTTTCATAGAGGAAGGGTTTCTGCTAGGGTTACGTTTTGTTTGAAATGAATTGGAAAAAATCTGAAAAGAAGGGTTGGAGTGAAATTAACAAGGGTGTTTTGGTCTTTTTACTTTATTATACACATTCCATTCCCATTGGAATTAAAGATAACCAGAGGAGAGATGGGAATGAAATGGGTGGGATTTTGATTCCAGAGAATAAAACATACCCAGAAATAATTTTTTAAATCTTGAACCAAACATGGGAATAAGATATTCCCATCTCAAAATTCCTGAGAATACACTTGTATTCCCTCCAACCACACACACCTGAATTCCTCTTCTTTCAAGTTAGCTTCTTCTAGTAGGAATTGTATTGACATGTCTAAACATTCGACCATCGTCTCTCATCTTGATCTACCTTGCACTAGATCCTCCATAAGACATTATTTGCTCACCATTTAAGATTAGGTACCCTTCTGCAACCTATATATTTATATCCGATTTATACACTATGCTGTTCCACCAACTTAGCCCACATTCATCAATGGTACTTTTCTTTTGGGTTCTACCACCTCTTTTTAACTTATTTCCAACATCCCAATTGTTAACATGGTTTTTAATTTGTTCTGAAGCCCCTTCACCCGATATTACTCTATTTTCAAAAATCTTTTGTTCCTATAATTTCACACTACCCGCAAGATAGCAAAAACAACATAATCCATATCTTTTTCCTCAATCCGTATACTTCTTGATTCAACTAACATTCAAACCAAACTCTTATTTCATTAGGTCCTACCCAACTTACTTTTTTTCAGTTTATAGCCAACCACCAAAGTTTACGTGAGAATTTATATTGAAAAAATAGGTGTATTACTATTTCTGTTGTGTTATCACATAATGCATAATTCGCTTCACTTTGGTTCAAGATGCCTCTCCTTACAAGCTTCTTCCTTGTGTTTACTGCGTCTATCATCACAAACTAGGATATCATCTCAATTCTTGGTGGAACTAATTCTCGCCAGATATTGTCAAACATGTGCTTCATGTTTGGTATTCTATGCATCCTTTTTGTAACTGTATCAATGAATGTCTTGACAAAATATTTTTTATTTGAACTATGTGTCCACACCATGTTGTCTTTATTACCTGCATAGAAAAATACACAATCTAAAATATTTTCTAGCTCTCTCACCGACTCTTTTTCTCTCGAAAGAATTTCTTTTGTCATTAGAAGTTTCAGACCCATGAATTACTAACCCACAAGCCATAGTCTTCAATAACAGAATTTTTTTTAGTCGAATTTATATACAACCTTGGAATTTTTTCATGAAGTGACTTCTCCTCTACGCACACATTCTTCCAAAATCTTATGTCTTTTTCATCACCTACACACATTCTCCACTCTTCCTTATTTATATTTTTGTAAATATCCTTCCACGATCCATTAGACTTCTTACAACTGTGTTCCATCACTAGAATACTCATGTCCAAATCATAACACGAACTTGTTATCTTTTTTTAGAGTGGTTTATTCTCATCAGAAAATCTCCACCACCATTTAAATAATATCGTTGCATTTTTCATCTCTAAATCTCCCACTCTTAAACCTCCATGCTCCTTTTGCTTTTGAATTATGCTCCATTTAATTGTTGGCATTGTTCTTTTCTCCTCTAATTCGTTCTAGAAAAATTGTCTGCAAAGATATTTTTTTTGTCATTGTCTTCGGTATCTTAAAAAGATCCAACAATATACGGTAATTTATTGATGATCGATTTGATAATCGTTAGCCTTCCTATTTTTGACAGCAAACTTACTTTTCAGTTGTTCAGTTTTTTCTCTAATTTATCCAACAATGGCTTCCAAGTTGATACTCTCTTTGGATTGGCTCCCAAAAAAATATTGAGATATTTTATAGGTAGTGATTTAAACCTAACACTCCATTATCCCTTTCAACCTGACTATTGCTCTGTTTTTACAATTTACTGGTATTATAATTGACTTGTCGAAGGTGATTGTGAGACCATACATCATGTCAAATCACTTTAATATTCTCTTATAATTTTTTTATTATCATTATTTTTGGCAGATAAAACAGTATGGTATCATTTATAAGCTGTAAATGTGAAAATTAAACCTTTTGATTTAAAAGATTGTTATAAGTTATTTTTAAAATATTGATATTTTAATATTAAAAAAGTATGATAACAAATTCCTTTATATTATTCAACATGATACACTAATAAATTATTCTGAAAGATGAAATGTTAATAGACTATTTTTTTTTCTTTAAACACTTGATATATCAAATTAAATTCAACACTATCACTTTAATTTAGCGCCTCATATATAGATATAACATTTAATCTATGTGTTACGGATCCGACCCACGGATTCTATACCCGGAACGGTTCCCAAATCCGGTTACCCGATCCGACCCGCTTCGCCTTTCCAGAAGGCCCGGAACCAGCCCACTAGAGCTCCTAACCAACTTTCGAATTCAAACGTCTCCCTTATCTTAGTCAAGTAAGATAAGATAAGATAATTCAAACGTCTCCCTTATCTTAGCCAAATAAGATAAGATAAGATATTCACCAATCACCTATAAATAGAGGACCCAGGTCCCTCCAGATATTCATTCATTCCTCACACCTTATACCTCTCAGATCCATTCTGACTTGAGTATCGGAGTGTCTTTGCAGGTACCTCCCCCCATTGCTCCAGTCAAGTGATCCGGCATCTGCCTCAACCTGCAAGTTCTCGATCCATCTCTCAACCCATACCAGAGACATCTTGTACACTATGAAATGCTAAATTACACTGACAATTGAATTCAATTTGATCTATTAGGTGTTAATTTAAGATAGCATTAATTAAAATTTAAAAAGTATTATAGGGTTTAGGAGGGAAAATTAAGTATTGGTTAACTAATAAAGAAAATTGGTGAAAGTAGCCGAAAGCTTTAAATGCGAATAATGTTAAAAGCATATGGGGGCATTAACCTGAACTCACTATAAAATGAAAAGAGATAAAAAAAGGAAATAAAAAATTAAAAACGAAAAAGTTGATCCTTTTCTTAAGTAGCATGAATCAGTCCCATTCAAATGGGAACTGGAGTTCGAAGTTAACCTAGCCTATTTGCCTATACCCCTAAACCCTAAAGACAACTTTTTATTATTATTATTTTCTATTGTTCTGACCTTAAGTGCAAATCAGTAGCATATATATATAAGGTAAGAGGGATATATTCATTTGTAATGTGGGCCCTGAAAGTTAGCTTCCAAAAGCCCACATGAACCAATAAAATGGGCTTCCTTAATCACGCCGGCTACCAGGAACCATGACTGTTCAATTGTGGGCTCCATCTTTTTCTAAACTTTTTAAAAATGTTTTTGGTGCCTAAGCAATAAAGAAAAAAACGACACACAAATACACAATCGATTCGGTTGGTCATTTTTATCCCATGTGTAAGTGATTGGAGTGAACCAGTCAGATTTGAGAAATTAGGGGTGAATGGTGGATCGAATCCGACTTAATATAGCTAAAATTTCGATTCGATCTGTACTAAAATCATCGAATCGGATCAAATTTAATATCCACAATTTTTAAACTTGGATCTGATCCATATGCGAATCGGATATCGGATATATGTGCAAAACACAAAAATATTTTAAAAAATTTATTTTTATTAAAAAATGTCAATAAAATTTATTTTTTTATTCTTTTAAATATGTTTACTCTTAAAATAATATTAAACATATTATTTTTAAATAATAAATAAAAATAATACAATATATATAATAATTATTAGTTAAAATAAAATATAAAAAAATATTTACTTATTTATTTCTTTATTTTTGCAGATACGCAGATATATAAATTATACATGTGGATACTTACACAAAATCTATAATCCAATTCTCTTAATGTGCAAATTGATTTCATATCCACAAATTTTAAATCAAATTTAAATAAACACCACAAATATCCAGATCAAATCTGATGAATGAACACCCTTGTAAAAAACTTGCTGGGTGAACGGGTTGCATTGTTTTGCGGATGAAATAATTCCAAAACTGCAATTAAAAGTTTTGAATCAATCATTCAATCATTTTACAATCGTACTACACCTCATAACCAAATTAATTATTGTTATGAGTAAAGTTTTGAGTTTGACAGAATCAGTTTTATTTTTAAAGGTTTTTTATTAAGTAAGAAGTATTAGACTTTTTATTAATTAAACAAATCTTAGGTTT
>NC_029794.2:118395735-118398081 GCF_000816755.2 Arachis ipaensis
AAAACCCATTATTATTCGCCAAAAAATTTTCCCACACCCAACAAAATAAAAGAGAAAAAAAAATCTGGGACCTCTGAAAGATAAAAATTCAGTAGCTCATCATTTCTTGGTTGTCATGCTTAATGACATGTCCTATGCGACACATTAAGTGTCTACCTAATATGTCACAGTATTTTGTGGACCTTAACAAAATAAATTTTTATAAGTAAAAAAGAATTCAAAAGCAAGAGCAGTTACAAACGTTTAAAATTCCTCACAAATTGGTGATTCAGGATTAATAAAAAGGTTACAACATTATATCAAACAAGCTAACCCAATATATCCTTAGCTGCTTCAAAAGCTTACGCTTGCAAGTTTGTGTATCTCCATTATAAAAAATGGGTTATAGTAGGTAACCAATAATTTTCTTGAACAATATGAATAATTATCAATCAAATAAAAATATATTACACCTCTAAATTATTCACTTAAATCTTAATATTAGAATAATTATTTGTACATCTAGTAAAATAAACATCTAATATATCTATTATTTATATTATTTAATATTTTTATTGTCTACCTATATTTTTCATAAAAAACATGATTATCTGGGATATTTTTCAAATAGACACCTAAAATTTTATGTTAAACATGCCATTAATGACATATTGTCGAGAGATGACAACCGATAAATTTTGTCAAAATATTTTGATCTTTGAGAATCACATGTTATTTTCTATTTCTTAAATGGATTAATCTCTACATACAAATGTTTTGTTCTTACAAGCTTTATAAGTTTGAAGGGAACAAAATCCCATAAACACGCTGTTTATGTTAACGGCTTCTTTAACAAACTTTTAAATTAATACAAATCAATTAACGTGTGAATATATAACTTCTATTTTTCAAAAGATTTCGTTTCCTTTTTCGAATTTTTTGCCAAATTTATTCGATCTCCTTCGTGCGTTTTCTCTTTGCCTTCGATCTCCTTCTGTTTTTTTCGATTTGCATGGTTTCTTAAATCAAGTTGAAATTGTTTTGAAGATAATGGAATTTCAGAAATACACCCAAACGATTACAGAAATACACCCAAAGGATTATATAAATATACCCAAAGGATTACAGAAATACACCCAAACGGTTACAAAAATAAACCAAATAATTACAGAAATACACCCAAAGGATTACAAAAATACACCCAATATCCCCAATATCAGAGAGGAGACAGTATATTGCTTCTTGAAATCTTTTAATGTTTTGCTGGTTAAGGATGAGGCACATGGCAGAGACAATCTAGAAAAAAAAACCTAGAAGAACAGTAAAATAGTACTTTGAATAATGTTTCTTCGTTTTTTCTGGTGATTTTTGATGGAGATTTGTATCTTTTCTTCTTGATTTCTTCTACTCTTCGCAGAATCGTAGTTTGTTTTGAATATCGCTTGAATCTTGACGGTTTGCATTTTGATTGAGGAAGAAGAGGAAGAGTGCGGCATAATGAACATATTGTAAGGCGCGTGCATTGGACGCTCAATTTAAAGGAGTGGTGTGCGTGTTTTTTTCTTGGATTTGAGCCAACTTGTATAGTTTGTAAGCCAAAAATGTTTGTATGTGTAGCAGACCTCTTCTTAAATTTAGGTCATTTTATTAAACACGAAATTTTTGGTACCAAAAATGATCATATATTCGATTATAAGAATATATATGTTAAAATGTGTTTAGTACATGTTTTAAAATAAAATATTCCAACCATTTAAAAAATTTATTCTCCAGTCAGGAACTCATGCTTTCTGTAAACCTAAAAATTCTTTATAATAAAAAATCAATAAAATATACTATCCTTACCAATACACTTTTAATCATAATTTATGTAGTTGCATTGTATCTTCATATCCTTTACAATAATATGAAGTATTATATCCTGTTGTATTTATTTATATATGAATGATACTCAAGCATACTTGCATGCATTATATATGCTCATTTCCCACAATGTCTTTAATTAATTTAATTATGACTTTTTCCCATCACCTATCTTTTTTTCTTTTTTCCAATCTTAGCCCTACCATGAAGATTTATGTGATTATTTATTTGCACCGGTAAGTATACTTGGAGAGTAGTATTGATATCTAATCAAGCATTTAAATATATATTCAATTCGTTCCATGACTAAATATATCTACTCTATCTTTTGTTTTATCCAATTCAACCTGTTTTCTGTTGAAACAACCTTACTCGAATTAGATATAACATTAGTTTAATACCAAAACTGGCCAAAAATATTAGTCTGTCACGTTTTATAGCTGATAGGTGGACTAATTCACCTAACTTTTTTATATAAAAATAGTAATATTAATTAAAATTAAT
>NC_029794.2:118398169-118402572 GCF_000816755.2 Arachis ipaensis
AACATATATATGAGTTCAAAATAAAATAAATAAATGAATAAATAACATAAAATAAAATAAAAATAAAAAAGTGTATTTAAAAATTTTCTATCTCAATTTTTTTTATATATACCTTTGCAATACTTATCCCAATTAATTAAAGTGCATGTCTAAACTACCTCTATAAATGTTGTCTACATGGAATCTGATGATGCTGATATATATAAGCAAGTTGAACGTAACTAATTAAAAAAGTAATTATCATGAATCAAGTCATGTTCAATCAATCTTGCTTAATTAATTATTACAAGCTATTAAATTTTATTTTTAAAAGGGAAAAAAATACCTCTACTAACTTTTCACACAATCTAAATTTCTTAAATAACAATTATATGTACTCCCTAATATTTATTTACAACAAAGTTGATGTGATTAACTTTTGTACTTAATCACTTGTTTCCCCTAATTTGGTTAGGTCTATGATTACTTTTATAACATATACTAAATACTTTGACTAATAGGGCCCATTAATTAAGATAGGGATAGTGGTAATTGAAATCCGTTATTACATTTAATTTATATACAACGTATAATAATTATGGGGATCACATGCACTAATCATAAGGATCTGGTCAAGATACTCTTGAACCCTACAGTGGCAAAAAATTAACCACAAGGTACCCACAAAATCCTCACTGTCATACCCACAAAATCCTACATATGTCAATTATTTTACATGACAAGCATTAATTATTATTTTAGAATTAATAGCTTGTGAACAAAATACAAAAAAAGGAGAAATATATTTGAAATTAATTAAGAAAAAATGAGAATTTATTTAAATGATAAGTCTCATGCTTTTTACTAAATCCGTATATTTTTTTACACCAAAACTTCTTTTCTTTTAATTTACTTTCAGCAAAATAACTTTTTGGCTTTTGAACTTTTACTCCACTTCTTTATTTTTTTAACACTTTTTTAAGTTTTACCTTTTCTTCTTTATTTTTTTTTTATTTTCTTTGCAATTATGCTAGGTAATCTCACGATTTCTTCTCCAACAACAATATTCTATCCATACAGTTGTCTTTGTCATTGCACTATAATCGATCTTCCGTTATTGTCATTAGCTATCTCGTCAAAAGTCTACATTGTCTGTCACATCACTCTGAAAAAATGTCACTTTAGTGACCTCTATCAAAGTGTTACTGTCGGAAAATATTTTCTTCTATTTCAGCTTCCGTTTTTGCTTCTCCTTCTCCTTCTTTTTCTTCTTCTCCTCTTTTTCTTTTTCTTCATTCTCGTCCTCCTTTTTTTCTTATTGATATGTTTGTGAATGGTCTTTTTGTAATGTTTTGTATGTTTTTTTAATTAGATTTTGAATTTTTTCTTAGGTGTTGGATGTTTCTTTTTGATGAGTTTGGAAAACTCCAAATTAAATTAGTGATGATCAAACATTATTAATATGATTAATTACAAAATTATTAATTTGATTTCAATTTATATATGTTGATTAAAATAATTTTGCTGTGTAGGTTTTGATTGGGCCGAAAAGAAAAGAAAAATTGCTGCAAGCCCAAATATGAATTTTACTTTCAGCCTTGGTTAAATTGTTTGGCTGAATCAATATGTTGTTAATGGGCCAGATTCTATTAACATTATTATTAGCCCAATTTAAATTTTAGTTGGAACCCAAGGCTTGGTCCGAAACTAATTTAGAGAGAAAGCAAATGTTTTGCTTCATGCTTACAACGGATCTCCTTTTTTATCATGTGATGGAATTCAAATTTTATTAAGAGGAGTTAATGCAGACCTTGGAACTATGAGAGAGAAATTATAATTGATTAGATTGATGGCCTTAATGAAGGCACGCTACTCAGCAAAAGGGAAGTAAAAGCAACTCATCTTTAATTAATTTGTTCAAATCCATTTGATTGCTTTTCTTTCTACTCTCTCTTCTCTCTCATCTCTCTTCTTCATTCAGTCACTTCACAGAGAAAGCATGGAAGTTATGGCAAGCTACCGTAGAGAAGAAGAAGCAAGCAACAAGATCATTGTAATGATGGCAAGAAAAAAAAAACAAAAAGTATGTTGTGGCGAGATCTTTACCAAAGGAGGTAAGATTTGGTGAAGTAAGCTCAACCTCTCCATACCAAAAATGGATGAAGAAAATTTCGGTTAGAGGAATAAGATCTCAGAGGGATGGCTCGTCTTTGTATTGTGCTCACTCATCACAGAAGGTAGCTAGGGAGGCTACGTGAAGGAGGAAGCAAAAGTTGAGTAGGAGGAGCTGTCATACATCAAGAAGCATCAAGGGCTAGGGATCCTTCTTGGAGTGCAAGTCAAGATGGATGGCTCGGATTGATGAAGTTTGGTGTAAAGGGAAGACTCAAAGGTAATTGCATGTTGGTTTTAGCATTCGGTTATCTTTCCTCTCTCTTTGGTCGAACCGGTTTTGCATGAAGAAGAAGAAGTCTAGCTTGGTTTATTTAGTTTCAACCGTGGAGGCTTTTCCCTCTATATAAGGGAGAACAGCCAGGACTTGAAGTAAGGAAAAGAGTAAAAGCACAGTGTTTCTATAGCTACCTAAGCTAACATATGTTCTTCTCCTTCAATGTTCTTCATTTTGTAATTTTCTGTTTAATTTTGTCTGTCTCGAGTCTCATGGAAAAAGGCAAACAGTGAGGTTTGTAAGAAAAAGCCATAGAGCATAAAAAGGAAGAGAGTGCAAAATTAAAAGAAAAGCCATAGATGTCCTTAGAGGTCCTTTGTACATCTGTGTTGTGTTTCATGATTCTATGGGAATCCCCTTGCAAGTTGGGTTAGCACTTAGCAGTTGAAAACTTGGCAGTGACCAAGTCAAGTTCAAGATTGGAGTTTAGATTCTGGACTTGTCCCGGATAGGAAGGGTAGTTCCTAAGGAGAATTGGTGCTTGTAATCAAGGATGATTATAGTGAAATTCCATCATTGTTGTGATGGAGACTGGATATAGGCTGCATTGCACTTGGCAGCTGAACTAGGATATATCTTAGTGTGATTCTCTCTCTTTCTTCTACTCCATTTCTGTTTCTGCTGCATAGGAGATAAAACTGAAAAATATCTCGTACCGGGTAACGAGATAAAAAGAAAAAGTCTCGTGCCTAGGTACGAGACAAAAATCAAAAAGTCTCCAGAAGTTGTTTCAAGGACCAGCAAGTTTAATAAGCAAAAAGGGGCTAAGATTCAACCCCCCTTTTTTTAGCCACTGAAAACCATCATTTTTTGTTAGGTTTTGGATGTTCTATTTAAAATTGTTTTGGATGTTTTTTTTTTGCAATGGTTTTGAATGTTCTTTTTTGTTAGGTTTCACATATTTATTTTTAATGATTTTGGCTTTTTTTGTTAGGGTTTGGATTTTTTTGGTTAAGTTTTAGATGTACTGTCCTTTTTTAATGATTTTGAATTTTTTTTTATTAAATTTTGGATGTTTCTTTCATTTCTTGTCTGGTATCATAGTTCCTTGTCTAGTGTCATTGTTCATCGGCAGAACAATATCACTGTCACAGTACAAGAAACACTCATTGCCGTCAAATACGCTATTCTCACCTCCATCTAGTGGCAGCTTCTCGTAGGTTCAGATGTTCTTTTTTAATAATTTTAAATGTTTCTTTTTGTTAGATTTTGGATATTTTTTTTCAATAATTTTAAATATTTTTTTATTAAATTTTAGATTTTTTGTTAAAAATTGGCTAATTTGTTAAAAATTGGCCGAAAGAAGTGTTGATTACCAAAACCTTTTTTTTTCTTTGCCAAACAAAACCTAAAGTCAATAATTAAGTATAGAAAATAGGGTCTGGCGTGCAACTACAAGTACTTTAATTAATTACGCATTAGTGAATTTTAAATTGTTTGGTTGACATTCTTAAGCATTTCACGTTGATTATGATTAACTCATCGAAAGCATAATTAAGTGATTACCCTATAAAATCACCTCCTTAGCTTAATATCATAATAGTTTTATGTGTACTGAAAACATTATAACAAGTTTAATCTAATCATCACATAACTAAGTGGGGACGTGTGAGCAATAAATTAAAGGTGAAAAAACAAAAGAAAGAAAAAAGAAAGGATATATAAATAGAACAGGTGGCTTTGGGAAGTACCCTAAACACTTAATTAGCTTGTAATGTTTAATTAATATGTTAGATTAGGGTTAGGGACGTGATGGTGGCTGGTGTGGTGTGACAAACATCTTAATCCAAAGATACCAAAGTAATTTTGATACATAGTTTTTGAAAGCAAGCTTAGCACTAAGTCGGATATGATATATATAAAGCATAAACCTAGCTACCAAAAAGTATATTCAATAGACACTCACAAATAAGTGAAGTTTTATTTTTTTTAAATACCTTTTATCATATATATTTGTAAATTTTTGTTTATTTCT
>NC_029794.2:118402636-118404342 GCF_000816755.2 Arachis ipaensis
TTATTATTATTATTATTATTATTATTATTATTATTATTATACATAAATAAGCTATTTAAACTTATGTATGTTGATCATATATATCCTCAAGGTAGCATTTGGAAGAGAGATAGAAATTAAGAGATTGAGACTGAGAAACAGAAAGTAAGGAACAGAGACTGAAATAAGTTTCAGTATGTGTTTGGTGTAAAATAGGAGATATGGATTGAAATAAAAATGAAGCTCTAATTTAATTTGTACAAAAAATAAAATTAAAATTAATTAATTAAAATCAAATATTTTAGATATAAAATGTTATTAAAATTTCAGTTTTTATTCCAAAAAATTTTAGTCTCTAGTGTCTCTATTTTTTAGAGGTACTAAAATATTAAAATTTAAAAAACAGAGACTAAAATTTTAATACCAATTTTTAAATCAACAAACAAAATATTAAATTCTAATCACCTAATCTATGTCTCAATACTTCAAAACAAATGCTACCCAAATAACAATATATTTAAGAGATAGTTCTAGTAATGTTTGTCATCACTAGTCAGTTAAATTATTGTTAATAGTTACTTGAACTTTCTTTTTGAATATGCTATTCCTTTTCTTGTCTTTTTCCATCAACTCATCAAAGAATATATTATTATGCTGGTTTTAGATTCATGGAAATATGCTGGTTTTTGACACGTGTTAAAATAACTGATAAAAAGAAGATAATAACAATTATATGCATAAGAGAAATGCCATGTTTAGATACTAAATTTTTATAAAAACTAATGTTGATTACTTGATAGAGAATTATAAAGAAATAATTGCAAGTATAGAATTAAACACAACTACTTAATCATTACTATTTTTTTTAGCTAATTTAATTCTTTGTGACAATTATGTATTTATTATTATTATTAGTTATAAAATTTTTATGACTATTAAAAAGATCTTTTTTGATAATTATTGTAACTGTCATTAAAAATTTTTAGCGACAAATCATAAAATAATTATTTTTTAGCTACTGATAAATGTGTTAGTGATTATTTTTATTATTGTCGCTAAAAACAAAATAGATTACTACTAAAAATATTTTTTCTTGCTGGAAATATTATATTGTTAAGACTTTGAAATATCACATATATTATTTGACAAAAAAAAAAGATTGTTATTCATAGGGAAAAAAGTATCTATATGTATTTTAAAAAAAAAAAAATCATAGAATACTTTTAATTTGTGAACCATCCAACGATTCTTCATTTTTCTTGTGTGTGTGTCACGAACACATAATATGTACAAATACACATTCTCTTTTCATAATCATTTTAGAATGGTTTCTCGTCTCCTATCTATATATATATAATGCGTTGTTCTTTTTCTTCTTCTTTTTTTCTGTCCCGTTTCACACCTTGAAGAACCATTATTAAAAACCTAATTTTAAAATCAAATTGGCAGGGTGTGCTTACACACTCACACACACACTAAACGTTAGAAAATTGCAAGAACATATGAGAACTGATGAAGCGGTGGTGATTATATTAATTTTATGTTTCACACTTATCTTGCTTTAATTTAGATGTTCTCCAAGAGTTAAAAATTATGTATGTTTGCATTAAAGAAAACCAAAAAATCATGCTTAAATCGAATGGATTTTGTATTTCTCCATTAAAATAATCACTACGGATTTTTTTCCATATATATTGTATTTATTTATTTATATATTTTTCCACGGC
>NC_029794.2:118404444-118408067 GCF_000816755.2 Arachis ipaensis
ATTGCTAAAATTTTTTAGCACAAATTATAAACGATTAAAATAATATAAATAAAATAAATTTTCTAGTAGTGTATGTTTATAACTTCATATTAATCACATAGTTGTCATTAAATATATTATTCCATTAAATGGGAGCTTTTTAGACACTTTTCACGCAACACAACACTTTATATTTCATCAGAGTATATATATATATATATATATGTATGTGCGCATCTTAGAACCAAATTGAATGTGCATTCTTCCATGAGCCTGGATAATTAGAGGAAATTAATTAAAATTAAAAGTAATTAACATGAGTTGTTCGAATGATTAATTCAGTCATTTACTTAAATAAATATTGAGAATTTAATCTTATATTATGTATGTAATAATTTATTATTTAACAAAAAAGTTTAAATAAAATTTTGATTCCAGAAGAATTAGATTTTGAGTTGTCTGATTCAAAGATATTATTAGAAAAAAAAAAATTAAGGTATGACTTTGCATTACAGAAAACAATCAAAACATTGCTTCCACAGTTCCACTCATCATAGCATATGTGAAGCAACTTAACTAAAATTTTATTAATAAGGCATAGAATCAATGTGGGTCATGTTCTCCACTTCTTCTAATGCTTTTTAATATCAGCAATATTAATTTTCAATCATTGTTACTATACTATAAGCTACCAAAAAGTTTGATTAGACATGCCTGGGGGATGTAACTTTTCAATGATTTTATATTAAAGCATATTTGTCCAAAACCCTTTCTGCGATTAGATGAGAATAAAGGATTATATATATTTCATGTAATAATAACTAATTAATTAAATAATGTCTAGGTGCTTGATATATTATTAATTTATTTTGATTTGTTATTCACAAGCTCAGTTCCATTTTGGTATGCATTCTTGCTAAGTAAGGCAACAAGATCATTGCAAATTAATAAATAATCTCTTCTTAATACAATAGTTAGGATAATAAATAAATAATTATAATTATACTCCAATCAGTTTAAATCTCATAACAATATTGGTTCTCCTTAACCTCAACTATATATTATATGTTGCATTATACATCACATCCAATAATGTTGAACTAACACCCTCCATGCTTGCTTTTGCAAAAGAAAAATGCAATGAAATGGAATCATTATACAATGTATGCTATGCTACTAAGCTTTTTTTAATTAACTTCAATTGTTTTCCTTTCACATACACGGACATTATACATTTATGCCCAATAGAACATCTTCAATTTGATTTTAATTCAATTTTATTTTAGGTCTCACAATATTATGTAAATATTTATAAAATTATATATCATAAAAATTTTGGTAATTTATATAAACAAATCAAATGGTCTTTAAGACTGCATTTAGTTTATATATGGATTGAGATAGAAATACAAGAATATAGACATTAAAGATATAGACATAATGAGACATATGATTTTTATTTTGTTTGGTAATTATATACTGGACAGAATAATAAATTGTAAATGTTAATATTATTCCTGTCAAAAAAAAAAATTACCACCGAAAAAGAGGGAATAATACACCAAGTGGGAGTTAAAGAAAAAAGAAGGGACAACATTGAAAAGTTTGTGTATTATAAGTTGTGTGTCTCGGGCTAAAAAAACATAAAAGACACCTATTTTATGTGCTCTTGTGTGTCATCGTATTCATAAAAAATTTGTGTCTAATAAACCAAAAGACAGACACATACCACTGTGTCCATCAAGTGATGGACATGTCCAGCAAAACAAACACTGCATAATATTACACCAATATCCTAAAACCAAACAGCTTATATGTATATCTTGTTTTGGCAATAAAACTATATAAATCGAAGCTATCTAATTAGATTTACACTAAGTCTATGTGAATTGAATCCATTTGATTTGATTTAGCTAATGTGGCTACAAATCGAAATAGATTGGTTTGATTTACTAAGGAGTAGTGTTCGTGACGTAATTTGAAAGAAGTTGTTTTGATTTATTGTGTTTGACAAAACCAAGTAGATCGAATCTAATGAATTCAATTTACTAATACATGAAGACAATTATATAAATTGAATTCGGTTAATTCGATTTACCAAGAAATATAAACTATATAAATACGATCAAAATGTTAGGTGTTCATTAGAGTGGAACTCACAATGGTTAGTGAAAATAGTTTTTTAGTTCTTGTGTACTACAGAGGGACGATAAAAAAAAGTGCGAGGGAATAAAATTTACTAATAAAAATCTGTTGAGTGTCTTTATCAAACCTTCTACGAATTTTGCTGAGTTTCAAAATACTATAATCCAAAAATTGGGACTGCATGGCATGAAACGGGTAGAGAAGTTATTTTATAGAATTTCGATTTTTGTTGTACAAGATGGTGTGAAGTATGATTCATTTGTAATAGATAGTGACGAAGATTTGTAAGTTTTGTTTCACTGTCATCGTCAGTTTTTTTAGATGAGGACCTATGAGCTATTGGCCAAGGTTAGAGATGTGGTCCGTAGTTCATCAGGAAGATCGAATCGAAATCTTCAATCTTTAGCAATGCTGGGAGCCTCTAGTTCAATGCCTGTTGGTGCCTCTTCATATGTGCCTGTCCTTACACCTGAGGCAGTTTTGGTGGCATCTCTATCCTTCGTAACTGATCTAAACCACGATAGTGATGAAGAAATAGGTGATAATCGATCTTTCTGTCAGCTTGCTATTGCGATAGCAGGTACTCCTGTTATGATCTTGATTTCAGGGGAGGGTGGAGAACTAGATGATGTCGAAGATGTACTGCAGGATGACGCTGATGTGGAGCCCATCATGATTGATGAGGATAGTGATGATGATCTAGGGAGGAGCATTCTAGTTGGGGTGGTGGAGCATCGAGTTCGAGAACTCAACAATACCTCCCGCACTTTTCGACTATAGACTTGGAGGCCATGACACAGAAGGGGTTACCGGATGTAGAATCCAGATTTGGGGCCAGAGATACGTAGGATACAGCAGGTCTAGCCGAGTTTCAAGTTGGTCAATAGTTTTAGAAGAAAGAAGAAGTTGTGTTAAGTGTGAAGACTTATAGCATTTACCATGGAGTTGAGTACAGAATGCTGGAATCTGATAATATCAAGTACCATAAAAAGTATAAGGAGTTTGAAAATGATTGCAAATGGTTGATTCGAATCACTCTTCATCAGCGAAATGGTATTTAGGAGATAAGAAAATATAATGGACATCATACATGTCTGACCACATCGATATCTAATGATCACATGATGCTTGAATATCATGTTAATATCTGCTTTCATAATATAGCAAAATAGTGCACTCCCCGAATGACATATGAAAAGTATACATCTCCGAACACTATCTTTTCACAAATGCACTTACTAGCAGCTCATTGAACCTAGAGCAGTGGTCATTGAGCCTCACAAAATGGTATAATCCGGCCATCTGCAAGCACAGTATGATTCTATCGTTCAGGGACATACCATATTGCCTTCTCATGTTGGTAATACATTGGGTGGGCTGCATAATGATAAAAAAATTTTTAAGAACCATAATAATTAACAAAATAATACATTAAACAAATTTTAAATTATGCATGTCCTTTCGAAAAAAATACACAAATAGCCAAAATTATAATATTA
>NC_029794.2:118411197-118414777 GCF_000816755.2 Arachis ipaensis
ATAATCCTAAATCACTATTATCATTGATATTTTAATTTAAAATAAATTCTAACAAAATTTCTAGTCACTAATCATTCTAACATTTATAACTTAAAAATTCTAACAAAACTTCTAATCATTATTACTCTAATTATAATCACTACTCACTACTCTAAATAACATTTATAATTTTAAAGTTCTAACAAACTTTTAAATCACTATTCTAACTAACATTTATAGTTTAAAATTCTACCAACTATTATCATTGATATTTTAATTTAAAATAAATTCTAACGAAACTTCTAGTCACTAATCATTCTAACATTTATAACTTAAAAATTCTAACAAAACTTCTAATCATTATTACTCTAATTAATATTTATAATCACTACTCTAAATAACATTTATAATTTTAAAGTTCTAACAAACTTTTAAATCACTATTCTAACTAACATTTATAGTTTAAAAATTAAAATTCTACCAAACACTTATAATGAAATACTTTAAGCGACTTAATATTGCTAACATTTCTAATCTATCTTGAAAAAAAAAAGAAATTTTATTTACTAATCTCTTCATTGATGCTACCAGTAATATGGACAACTCTGTCCAACCAATAGATACGATTCGAGTCATCTTCCATGTCCGTAGTTTTGAATCTTATCGTGTTGTGACCTCATTTTTCTCTCTCACGTGGTTTGTTGGAGGAGGAAGATATTGTGGTTGTAACTCGAAACAAGCTAATTTGAATTCTATATATAGGTATACAAAGGCTAAATTGACCCTGTTAGATTCGATTTACTTTGTTACAGTTAGAGTGTAGTTCGAATCTACTTGATTCGATTTACCTAGGGCTCCTGCAACTATAAATCAAATTCAATTATTTTGATTTACTATGCATTACAAGAAAAATGCTAATTACTGTTAGATTTACCGTCGGATTTAGCGTCGCATATTAGTGTCGGCTAAACCGACGGAGGATTTACTGACAGTTTTGATGTGGAATTCGTTTGGTCAAATCTTTACCAGCGGATTCCCGTTTCCGAAGGTAAATTTGCCGGTAATAATTGGAGGGAAGACATGGGAAATAAGCGCGAAATGTAGTGCGGGATTTACCGTCGAAATAATCCACCGGTAATTCATTTTAGTGAAACGCTGTATTTTAGTCACCCACAACGAGTTACCAGCGTATTTATCCGCCGACAAATCCGACAAGAATGAGCCCTAAAATTCAAAGCACGAACCCCTCTCCCCCTTCAATTCAAAACTACTCTCTCCCTGTTGAGAATTTTATGAACTTGCCAATGCTTGTTATAATAGATTTATAATAAAGGTTATATAGATGGATTTAGTTTATTTATCATGTGGTTGAAGATTTATTTTTTGTTGCATATATTAACAAGGATACATATTACTTCTCATTAGAAATTTTTGCAAGCTTCTCTTCAGTTAACATGTAAATTTTATGCTTTTATGTAGTTTTTTTATCTCACTTGTAGTAACTTAGTGATGTTAATGTTAAGTTTCTTCCTGCAATCTACCATAACTTGTTCTAATGAAAATTTGTGACATTTTAGATTGGATATGAATTTGTGACATTGCATATTATTTCATTGTATGATGAATTATTTCTTGATTTTCTTTTTTTTTTGAGTTATGTTATATGGATACTTAGAGTGTGAACTACTATAGACTCATATTTTACTTATTGATAGATATACAATTTACGTAGTATTTAAATTTCATAGAATATTTAGATTTTATTGATATGATGCTCTAATAAGGTAACGATTTCACTTTAGCATGATGTAAATAAAGATGCTTTGTTGAATTTAATTCTTATAAAATTAGTTGAGTATTGACTAATACTGCGGATTGATATTTGTTGGATTTTTAAAAACCGTAAAGGTGGATATATGTCCAATTTAAAGGGAGGTTATGTCCAATGTTTTCGGAGAGTTTTGTTGAACAATTCGTGTAGTATATATGCTGATTAGTGTTAATAATATATTCTTTTTGTAGACATGACGAGTGGTAGTAGAAGTAGATCGAGTGGGTCTCATGTTCATGGTAGAGGGAGGGTTTCCACCGAATCTCCAGGGACTGTTCAGTCATCGCCCTCTGCTCCGACTACCCCATCGATCCTTGTGACGTCATAGGCAGGTCCAATGGACCAGCAGTTCATCATGGTCCCAAACCCGAACTACACGCCTCCTTCTGCTACGCCTCCTGCAGATCTAATGACAGTACCACAGTGGGTGATTCCTCCAATGCCCCACCAGGATGCCCCACCACTGCCATCCATCATCCGGCTGAGAATTTAGCCCGATGGCATGCAGGTTTGAGGACACACAATTTTTTAATCTTAAGTTTGTTAATCTTAAGTTTATGTGTTTATATGTGTTTGTTAATGTTAGGTTTTTTCTCTGATAGATTTGCACTAAAGAACAATAATGTACGACCACCCGCGACCGAGGTACATGAAGATCCTGGCTGAGACTAGAGAGAGATAGTTTCAAAAGTGGGCAGTAAGAACCAAAGATGTTGAATTAATTAACTGTATTTGAACTGTATTTTATCCCGACTAACTAATGTTGTTGAATCACTTTGTGCAGTTGAAATTCATATGGGATGCGGGACATAATCTCATAATTAGGAAGATCTACGACCACCGAAAAGCTAAACGAATTCAGCAGATGATGAGCGACGTTCGTCAGGGGCGCAACCACCTAACGACCTGGATCCGTCCATCCATCAAGAAGGAACTGGAGGCCCATTTTAAAAATGATGAGGGGTTCAATTTGACTACTAATTGTAGTTTAACTGGGCCAAAAAAAATAAAAAAGCTACCATAAGATTTACCGGCAGATAAATCCAATGGTAACTTGGTGCCTAAACACGTGAAATGGCGCCAAATTTACCGTCGAATTAATCCCACGGCAATCATCAACTCAATCTCGACAAATCCATTGAAAAAATCGACGTAAAATCCACCGGTAATTAGTATTGGACGAAAATAATCCGCCAGTAAATAGTTTTCGGTGCCGTTTATACCGTCAACTCCAGGACGACAGTAAATCCGACGGTAAACTGATTACCGGCGAATTTATTTGATGAATCCAATGGTAAATCTGACTGTGCTCAACGTTTTTCGTGCAGTGATGGTCTGTAAATCGATTTGAATTGTTTTGATTTACTATGAGTTTTAAATCGAATTCTTTTACTTCAATTTACTATGGAATTCACGAGTTCAGACGCGTTTCCCTACTAAATCGAAATTTCAATTTAGCCCTTGTTCCTGTTAATTCAAATCCAGTTGATTCGATTTACATTGAGAAAGCGTAAATCGAATCTGATTAATTCACTTTACATAGATATGCAAATGAGACATACATATAAGCTGTTTGGTTTTAGAATATTAGTGTAATATTAGAAACTATTTCATTTGTTTATGTGAATTGCCCTAAAAATTTATTTAAAATTTAATGTAAAATTTATCACTCCAATGCTTGAGCTCAACTTAATTTAAATTTCATATCATTTTTAATTATTGAATTTAATGAGATATACAAGTAGCAGTATTTAATTGACTTTTTTTAAA
>NC_029794.2:118415050-118419180 GCF_000816755.2 Arachis ipaensis
ACTGTAATTATTAAAAATAATACTAAAAAAATATCTCATTAAAATTGCTCTTAATTTCTATTGCTATATTGACCTAATAATAATGTAATTTAGTTTTCAACGGTGGTTTATCTTCCTCTTATTTTCCTCACTATGATTACACAAGCTTGGGTGGCTTTCTATATCATATGTATTCATTTTTCTTAAAAGAAAAAGAGAATTTATCATTTATGAACGGAAAACATCTTCCAACAGTCCAACACCAACCAACCTCAACAAAAAAAAAAAAAAAATTACATCATATTTTCTAAATTTTGGCAAATGTGAATAATTATTTTTATTTGTTTCAAAAGTATAAAATTGCCATGCATTTTATAAACGGTACGACGATAAAATTGTAGGTCTAACTTACTTTAAAAATAAAAACAAAAAATATCTCATACTTATAAATATTTTATTTTTAAAAGATATGACACTTAGAACACATTCTTAACATCCATACATAAATCTTTAGAACATAAAATTTACAAACACAATCATCGGTTGGCCCAATAATGATTGATTAGGTTGAGAGCACCTCCAATGGTGAGTTCCTCTTTGACTTTTTTCTGACATATAGGAACTCTAACCATTGGAGGAGAGAAGGAGTGAGTTCCCGCACAAGGATCAAGGTAAGGGAGTCCCTCTAAGCAGGGACTCAAATTAACCAATAACAACTTGCCATTTGGCAAGTTATTATAAAAAAATAATAATATAAAATCTGAAATAATTAAATAATTAAATAATAATTAAATTAGTAATAATTATAATAAAAATTATATTAAATAATTATATTTTTATTTAATTAATAATTTATATTAATTATTTAAATAATAATTAATGCAAAAGCTGATGTGGAGTTACTTTTTATGACAGGTGGGCCATAAACAGGAACTGGGATGAGTTCCCTACTGGAGATGGTCTGAAAGCTCTTTTGGGTTAGTTTTAGACTTTTAGGTATTGTTTTATTTATTTATTAATGAAAAACAATATATGATGACAGATTCAGAATTCTTAAAATATTGCAGATAGCCGACGCACGTTACCTTAATATTCTAGAAAAAAGAAAATAAAAAGAAACATGAAGCGAGTATATATATAAAAGTTATGGTGGACATTAAAAATTCTCTTGGGATATTTGAAACTATTGGCAATTAATTGAATGTGGTCACTAACCTCCAAAAAAAAAGGAGGGGGGTGTGGAGAAGGGGAAAAAATATAGAATGTGGCCCGAATTTTAATTTTGATTTGTCATTATTACATTTTCCATTTCACTTAATTATGAATGATCATAAAAATTTAGAATTATTGGAATTTAATGCTTATCTTTGTTTTTTAGATAAAAAATCCATATTCTAAAAAAGGAAATTACAAAATAGAAAATTTCCAAAGATAAAGTTTGATTTTCCTCTTTCTTCCACCACCCATCTTACCCAAAAAAAAAAAAATGTTTTCTTAAGAACAATTTTTGTTTTTGTTACATTAATGGAACTTTTCCCTCCTTCATATATAATTTAGTCATGTTTGGTCATGCGGTTAGAGCAAGCTTAAAAAAAATATAAATCAAAAGTACAAAATCACAAAAATGAGCTAATTAAATATTATAGTGGTTAATTAAATCAAAATCTTAAAACAAAAACCGTACTAGTCTTTTTAAAACATATTATATATTTCATTTCCAAACTTAACCGATGTATCGCTAAACTATTTAATGGTAATCAGTGGCTAAGAGAAGGGGGTTGAATCTTAGTTCCTTTTTGCTGAATATTAATTTCTGCTTTTTCAAAGAGACTTCAGGAGATATTTCTACTTTTTGTCTCATAACCAGTCAAGAGACATTTTCTTTTTGTCTCGTGACGGGTTAGGAGATATTTTTCATTTTTGTCTCCAACACAACAGAATCAGAATATGAGTACAAGAGAAAGAGAGAATCACACTCAGAAGTATCCTGGTTCAGCTGCTAAATGCAATGTAGCCTACATCCAGTCTCCATCACAACAGTGCCGGAATTTCATTATAATCATCAGATTACATACACCAATTCTTCCCTAGGATCTACCCAATTCTATCTGGGATAAATCTAGATTTTATCCCTAAATCTGAACATGACTTGGACTCTCACCAAACTTTCAACCGCAAAGTGCTAACCCAACTTGCAAGGAAAAATCCCCACAGAATCATGAAACACAACATACAGATGTAAAAAGAAACTCTGAGACATCTATGACTTTTTTTCTAGTATTGATCACTGTCTTTTTTCTCTTACTGGCTTTTTCTTACAAATCTCACCATGTTTGCCTTTTACCATGAGACCTAGACATACAACACTAAGAAAAAGAAAACAAAATGAAAGCCATTGAAGGAGAAGAACATTGTTAGCTTAGGGTAGCTATGAGAACTCTGTGCTTTCTCTCCTTGTCTTAACCCTTATTATAGAAGGGGAAGATTCCAAAGTTGAAACCGGTTCAACCAAGCCAGCAACATCTTCTCCAACAAACAGCAATAGTTCGGACAGAGAGAAGAGAGAGGAAAAATCGAAAGCAAACCAACATGCGTGTACCTCTCTCAACACTTCTCATCAAGCTCCTTCACTCTGAGCCTTTGATCTTGACTTTGGCTCCAAGAAAGAATCTAACCCTTGATGAACCTCTGATCCTTGACAGCTCCATCCTTTGCATATTTGCTTCTTCCTCTTCGTAGCTCTAGTAGCTACCTTCTATCTTGGAATAACAGAAATGGAAATGAGCTTTACCCATTGAGATCTTTTTCTCTGATCGAGACGGATCTTTCCTATTCTTGGCATGGAAGATCTTGAAGCTCCTCTTCAAAATCTTGCCTTCAATGGCAAAGATCTAGCCACACCATGCTTCGGATCTTTCTTTTACAAAGGCCATTATCATCCTAGCCTTTTCTTCTTCCATTAGCTTTACTGTTAATTTTCTCTGATAACTTCTACTTGCTTATTTTCTCTGATTGAAGTAACAACCGAAAGCAAGAGAGAGGAGAGAGAGGAGAGACAAAACATTCAATGTAAAATTAACTCAATTTAATTTTATGTTTCAGTTACATATGCAAACAATTAATTCATTTGAAGTTTGAATTCCGTTCCACAATGTAGTAGGTAACTGTGGCTTTGTTTGGAGTCTTTCTCTCTTCCTTCAATTCGGACCAAGGCTTGTTGGTCTAAGGAGAAAAATTGTTTTAGACTGTGCACATATTTCTTGACCCAATTAACATTTGTTATCTCTTTAAATAATTCAACCATATAATATAGAATATTTTTACACAAAGACTGATCACATTTTTATCACACTGAACTTATATTTTCTTTTGGCCCAAAATTAATTCTGCACACTAACAAACACATTAACCCAACAATTTAAAACAAATAATAATTTTATAATTTTCTATTTAATATATTAATAATGTTTCATCATCATAATAATTCAAGTTTTCCAAACACAACACTATTCATACTTAAAAATTCCAACAATCATTACACTGTGCTTGCAAATCAAGATATTATAGTGTGAGAGAGAGAGAGAGAGAGAGAGAGAGAGAGGGTCTAATTATATGAACATGTGTTTTGCCACATTTGATAAGGATTTCAAACTAAAAAGGCCCAATGAGCAAAAAAGAGGAATAGAGGAAATTGAAGTGTTCCTATTCATTATTGAATAAGCAAAACCGTCCCACCATTGTTGTTTTGCCAAATGTTAACCAAACCTTGCTAGAAAATTGACTTCACTTATAGCTTAATGACCCACACACACATCAATTCAATTGACTATGCTTTCATTAACTAATAATTTAGCAATCAAAGGAAACAAAAATTAGCTTTAATTAGTGGATGCCACTTTCTTCCACCAAAGTTTTCCATTTAAAAATACACAAACAAAGAGAAAGTGCCTTAACTTAATTAAAGCCTAACATAAAGCCACATTAGTGGACAAAAAGCCATGCCTCATTTTTTTTTTTGTAGCTTCTCAAACCTACACTTCTTAATTCTTATATACTTGTTGTGTTGTACTTGTAAGGAAGTATGCTTTTTCTCTATAAATAATTCTATTTATAGATCAATTTTTTTTTGTTTAACAACATTCGATATTTTT
>NC_029794.2:118419285-118420294 GCF_000816755.2 Arachis ipaensis
ACTTTAATAATCTCATTCAAGTTATAGTAATTATTCCATAATTTATTAAAAAGGAGTATTTATAATAAAACAATACAATTCTTTTTTGTATAGTTGTATGATTTTAATAATATTTGAACATACACATTAAAAGTGTAAAACCTTAGAAAGCATTTAGTAAAATGACATAGATATGGGGTGGGGGAGTGGGAAGGAAGAAAGTGCGCTAGCTAGCACGCATTGGAATAGGATAAGAAAAATAGGTTCATTATAAAGTTTATACAAAAATTAATTAAAAAATATATATAATTAAAATTGCCCTAACTAACGGGTTTTTTTAATACCACGTGGTTTGGATTTCATTTTGGGGCATGGCAATTGGCATGATGAGCTATCTAGAATTTGTTTGTTGCGTTGTATATATAGGGAACCATAAAAGTATAAAACTCAACATTTCTTAATAAATTCTAAAAAATAAAAATAATCTTTTTATATTTCATGACTTCATGCCAGATAAACCCTACTTGCGATATGATGTGCTCATGGGGATTTTTTTTTTGGAGGAATTATGAAGGCATTGTTTTTGGTTTAGTGGAATATCACAACCTCATTGGGACAAGCAACAACAAGAAAGCCCAAAAAAGGCCCAACAGGTATTTAAATTTGGTGTCTTAAACCCAACAAGATTCAGGACCAAGAAAAGACCAAAATATAACAAAAGCTTCAATTCTTTTTCTTTGTGGTTTATATTTAGGCATATCGGTACTTCGGTAGCACATATTTGAAGTAGAAAGGACCAAAAAGGTGAAACGAAATCTTCGTTAATTAATAGTACTAAAAACCAGACCAAAAAGAGATGACTTAAAAAAAAACCCTTAAAGCTTGTTTTAGACTCCTACTAATTAAGTAAACAATAATGGAAAAGCTGGCAATTAATTGACGTCAAATTTTGATCACATAATTAATGTTCCTACGCGTATCAATGAATATAACGTTTGGTGACTAAAAAAATAATATATATTGGCTAAAA
>NC_029794.2:118420485-118423290 GCF_000816755.2 Arachis ipaensis
AAATTAAAATAATAATATAAATTATAATTAATACTTTAGAACACATGTTCAAATACAACAAATCAACAATTAAATATTTTAATAAACTAAAGATGAAATCCTCTAACATCTTCGTCTTCTGCAACAAATATTCATATTACTAAATCAACAATATCAAATAATCAAATTACTAAATTCTAATATAGTAATGTATAAAATCAAGTGCAATAAAATTAAAGCAATACAAAGTGATTAAAAAGTTTGTAAAATCTAAATGACTAATAAATCCTAATATATAAAAGTTTAAAGCAATAAAATTACTAAATAATCTACAACATGAACCATAATATAGAGTGATTAAAAAGCTTGTAAAATCCAAATGACTAAGAATAGGTGATGGAGAACGACGACATCACGAAAACTAAAGGAGCAGAAAGCAGAGAACCAGACCAAAAAGTCAAAGACTTGAGAGTTGAGATGGCAACACATCGAACTAGTAAACAATGGTAGTGGGGCGAAGTTGCAGACGATAAAGGCGCGAACCAAAGCAGTGTAGATAGCAACAGAGACAGAGATCAGGGACGATGGCACAAAGTAGAGTAAAGGTAGGAGAAGTAGGCGAACGACGGAGAACAACAGCTGTAACACCTTTTTTGGAACAGAAATTTATTGTATAAACTTACAATGAGATATAATATTTGATCATAATTATACAAATACAATCATTAAATCAAATACAATATGTTTGGCTTTCGGCCATGAACATAACATACTTTTCAAAAGTAGTTATAAAAATCTACAAGTTATTGATACATGATCTTGTAGAATACACACTTGAAATAGCCGCCTTTTACCAGTCCTTATTGAGTTTAATCTTTGATCATATTAGGAGAATTAGTTGCTTCTCCTTCATTAAGAGGAGAATACTCGTCCCTTAATTTATGGCCTGGTACTTGAGTTACTTGCAGGTCTTAAAGCATTGCAATTGGCATAAAGTTCAGGTTCGCCACAACGATAACCTATATTTTGTCCAGCATAGCAAAGTGTCGAACTGTGAGGTTTTTCACATATTTTACATGGAGATGAGGATTTTATAAAAGATATTTGTTTATTCCTTTTTGAGTTCTATCATTTCTTCAAGTTATTTTTCTTATGTGTTTCTGTATCTTTTTTCCGCTTAAAGAAGGTTTATCTTTCCCTCTCAAACTCAACTTCTACGAAACTCTTTTCTACTATTCTACATTTATTTACTAAAAAGTTGTAATCTTTTATTTCTAAAGTTGCTACATTTTTTTCTAATTTTCAGTCGTAATCCTAGTTCGAACTGAGTGGCTTTCCATTGAATATCAGGGTGGTGTTTAAGGAATACAGAGAATTTAAAAAGTTCTTTAAACTTATCAACATATTTTTCAATGGTCATATTTCCCTAATTGAGTTGCATAAATTCAGTCTCTTTTTCTTTTTTCACTGTCAAGAAAGTATTTATCGAAAAAAATTGTTTGAAATACTTCCCAATTAATCTCTATTCCTTTAGATTTTAGGAGACTCTTAGCTCCTCTCCACAAGTGTTCAGCCTCTCCTTCTAAGATAAATGTAGCAAAGGTCACCTTTTAGGCCTCTACGTACTTGATAACATTAAAGATCTTTGCTAGCTTTTCAATCCAATGTTGTGCTAAGATTGGATCATATTCACCACGAAAAGAAGAATGTGTGTTTTTCTTAAACTCAGATAGCCTACGGTTATTGGGATTTGTTATGGTTATCTTTCTACCAAAGATGTCACTACATTTTCTGTTTTGACTTCCACTTCTCATGTAGTTAATGAATTCTTTATTAGATTCAGTTTGACCTCGAACAATATCGGTCAAATTTCGAGTAACTCTGAAAATTTTTATCAAAATATCATTTGACATATTTATATTTTCTTGTCCTTCTGATACCATATAGTTCTATAAATACAGATACAACCAACATTGAGTTGATTAGACTTAATATTGTAGAATTAATGTATCAAGTATACTATAAGACATGCAGCAAGAATAAGAAATATATGATAGAGATTATGTCATGAGGATGGTAAAGACATAAGTTTTAAAAACTCAAATCCTCGTTGATTTATATTTATTCTAGAATTGGGGATATGATAATAGCGAACAATGACAGCATAGTGAACAGCGGCATCATGGCGAACAACGTCAGCGCGGCATAATGAGAGTGAGTTGGCACTTGGGTGAGAAACAACGCTATGACAGAGGAGTGAGTTTGTGAGTGTTTTGAAACCCTAGAAGAAAATTTTTTTCCAGGTTTGAATGACATCATTTTGGGCAAAACTTAGGCATAACACAAACTCGCTAACACGATCCTAGACTAGTGAGTTAGACCTAATCTAATTGAGTCTATCCGAGTTTACTCAAGATCGAATTTGTGTTCGATTCAATTCGATTTTACTACCTAAACTCATAAGTTTACGAGTTAATTCACAAGTTTGACAACAATACTTATACCCTTGAAAGATGAGTGCAACAAAAGTACCTGACCATCAAATTTTTGTTGACATATATTTAAAAAATTAACCAAAATTTTCAAATTACCCCTATCTTTTTTCCTCAAACTACACCTAAGGATGGTAAAAAAGCTACACCTGCAGATACCTGTATGGATTATCTGTGACCGGAGGGCTAATCGGGACCTACAAATCTCCACGGGGATGGGGGCGGAGATTGAGGATTTGAGGTACTCGCTCTATGGGGATCTGCAAAATCATCGCAAAGAAGGAATTAGTTAAATGCCCCCATATATATATAAAATTCTCTCTCTCTCTCTCTC
>NC_029794.2:118423754-118425741 GCF_000816755.2 Arachis ipaensis
AGCCGTGGTTGTGTCTTCTCACACTGTGCATCGTAGTTGTGTCTCCTCACACAATGCGACATCGCTTAAGCTCCTCTCACCGTGCGTTGTTGTTCTTCCTCTTCTCTTAAGCCGTCCTTTCTCTTTCATCGTCGTTGTCTTTGAAACTTCATTTTCTTCTTATCGTCGTCACTGGTGAGTTCCAGCCGTCGCATTTTTGCCCTGAGTTCTTGCCGTTGTATTTTCGCCATGAATTCTAGTCATCAACTTCTGGCTGTCACCTTCAAATGTCGTCACCTCAGATTTTGGTAAGTGTAGTCCTCTTCACTTCTTATTGTTGATGGTATTAGGATTTGTGGTTGCTGATTGTGTTTTTTGGTTGATTTATTTTTTTCCTCATATTGCTGGTTGTTGTTGATTTTTTGTTAACGGCATTAGGATTTATTATTTGTTTTTCCTTAGATTGCTAGTTGTTGTTGATTTTTTTGTTGATGGTATAGGATTTATTATTTTTTCCTTCTTGTTGTTCTTTAGATTGTTGTTGCCTAGCTGTTCTTTCTACTGGTTACTGTTTCGTTTAGTTTTTGTTGTTGCGTTGCTAATTTGTTAATAAATAGTTAATAATTTGTCATTTTTTATTGTTATGTTGCTAATTTGTTAATAATTTGTTCATTTCTTGATTTTTTTTAGTTTTATCAAAAAACAAATTAATGATGTGTATAAATTTAAATTTGTAACTGCTAATTATTCAAATTTGTGTTATTACATGAAGGAAATACTATCATCGAGTCATGATTGGCCACCAAGAATTGTTATGATATTTTTGTTGGAAGTTTTTTTATTTTATTTTATTTTATTTTATTTCATTTTAATTAATATATTTAAAATTTTGATTTTGTGTTTATATTATATTATGTTAAATTTGTGTTTGAATTTTGTTTAATTTAAATAATTTGATTGAAATGTATTAGATTTTATTATAGTTGTATTATTTTTTAAAATTTAATATCCATGAATATTTGCGGGATCCACTTTCTAGCGAAAAAAATAAACAAAAACTCGTACCAAAAATGTGGGACAAAAGGCGATTTACCCAGGATGGAAGTGGGGGAGGAATTCTCTCCCCATAGAGACCAATTATCATATGACTCATATCTAATAACTACCCCTATTTCCCTCTTTTTTTTTTCGAGATCTCAAATCTTCATAATCCTCTATCACCACTACTTTAACCGCCTATGATACCACTCAACTTATACCACAAAAGACCATTCAAAAACTCACCTCGTCAAATAAATCCAATCACATACACAAAGGTTAATAAAAAAATCCCAAAAATAAAGTAAAAAAAAAAAGAAAAAAAAGGGTAAACACCAGATGAAGCTTGGCTTTGATATGCTTATATTGATTCTCCTAGGCTCGTGACTATTGTGCCTTTGAATTTATTCCAAAGTAATGTTAGGGGTCAGTAATTTTTGTAATTTGTAGTCATCAATAATATTTTTAATAGTGTGAGATTCCATCCAATGATATGAGATTACTCACCCTTTTTTTTACTGATTACAGACCAAAATTTAATAAAGTTGCTGGCTCCCTAAAATTTTTCATTATTCCATCTCCATATTCCTCGATCCTTTATTTTTGTAATCTTTTTTTCTTCACTTCCTAAACTTTTTATAATACTCCTTCAACACCAAAATATACACACCGTTTCTCCAACTTCTAATCTCAACTGCCACCGCCACCAGTCCATGATTCTAATTTGTAGCTGTACCGCCAAATTTTTATTGACGTCCAGTGAGAGTACTTGGAGGATTTTTTTCTGTTTTTTTGGGGGAAAGGGGGATAATTTTAATAGAAGAATAAATTTTAATTTGTATTAAGTGGACTTTCAGTTAATGATGGCAGTGTTGGTGGTAGAGACAGTAATGTGGTAGTATTGCAGGTGATTAAGGTGGTAGTAAGAGAAAATTGTGAAAATTTAAGAGAATAAAAAATATATATATAA
>NC_029794.2:118425768-118433654 GCF_000816755.2 Arachis ipaensis
CAAATTTGATTTAATTTTATCCTAACATTTGAATTAAATTTTAATTTTATCCTTACAATTAATTTTTTAACAATCAAAATTAAATAAATATTTTTTATTATCTTTATTTTTATTACTTTTATATCATCATCATCATCTTTATTAGCACATTATTGATAGCTATTATCTTTCATGTACGACTACTACTACCACCATTGTCAACTTTAGCACCACCACTATTATTATTATCATCAATTTCACCGGACCAACTTTTTTCATTTCACAGCCACTTTTTTAGTCATCTCTCCTTATCCACCACTACAATAACTCAACTCAATATCTTCAACATCTTTATTGAATTACTAACCTAACAAACAATCAATCAACCACTCCTTCCTTCTCCTCCCTATCCCTCAGTGCTCGAAATTTCTGCCGCCATCGTCATGCACCTTTGCCTCTTCAGACGCACTCTTTTTTCTCGTTCTTTTTCTATCAACTGCCATTGTTACTATTGTTTCTACCTCCTCTTTTCATGCCATCACAATTCAAACTAACACACATGTTAGAAACAAGAGACTGCGAGAGTGATCTGAAAAGTGTATTATTGAGTGTGATAAAAAGTACAATATACAAGGGGTATTTATAGGTGCTAAATGAATCAAAGTAATAAAGACATAGAATCCTACAATTAATGTACAGATATACTATATAAATATAGACGATACTAATTGATCTAAATTGATTCTAATGATTCTCTAACATCCCCCCTCAAACTCAAGTGGGAGCTAAGGATACCAACTTGAGTTTGGATAACAAAGTTCGGAAACGAGTCGGGTGATGAGCTTTCGTGAAGATATCAGCAGTCTGATCTAGTGTTCCAACAGCAATGAGACAAACAACATCAATAAGGATACGTTGCCGAACAAAGTGACAATCAATCTCAATGTGTTTAGTGCGTTCATGAAACACATCATTATGGGCGATCTGAATAGCAATGCGGTTATCACAAAAAACATCAGTAGGGGACGACTGAGGAGCACCCAAATCTTCGAGAAGCCAATGAACCGAGATAACTTCAGCAGTGGTGTCAGCGAGGGTACGGTACTCAGCTTCTGTGCTTGAGTGAGTAGTGAACGTTTGCTTCTTAGCACACCAAGAAATGAGAGCGTCGCTAAGAAACAAATAGTAACCAGTAGTAGAACGATGATCAGTGGGATCACCAGCCCAATCAGCATCGGAGTAAGCCTGAAGAGACAAAGAGGAATGGGCAGAAAAATAAAAGCCATGAAATAGAGTGTCTTTGATGTACCGAAGAATGCGAAAAACTGCCGCATAGTGAGTAGTACAAGGAGCTGACAAGAACTGGCTAAGTACATGAACCGGATAGGCGATGTCTGGTCGGGTGACAGTCAAGTAGACGAGACCGCCAACTAACTGTCGATAGAGAGTCGGATTATCCAAAACGGTGCCATCCATAGAGGTAAATCGAACATTAGGCTCAAGAGGAGTAGACTCAGTGTGACTATCTGTAATTCCAGCGCGAGCAAGAAGATCTGAAGCATACTTAGCCTGAGAGAGATAGATGCCATCATCGGTGGAAATGACCTCGAGACCAAGAAAATAGCTGAGAGAACCAAGATCTTTCATCTCAAAGGTACGGTGAAGTGAGGCCTTGAGATCAGAGATACCATCAACATCATCCCCAGTAATGATCATGTCATCAACATACAAAAGTAGAAGAACAACTCCACGTTCGCTTTTACGAATGAAGAGCGCATTCTTATGAGGGCTAGAAGTAAAACCAAGACTGCATATGGTAGTGCTGAACTTGTCAAACCATTCACGAGGAGCTTGCTTAAGTCCATAAAGTGCCTTGCGAAGGAGACAAACCTTATTAGAAGGACAAGGATATCCCGGAGGTGGTTTCATATAGACTTTCTTTTTCAAATTCCCATTAAGAAATGCATTCTTCACATCCATCTGACTGAGAGACCATTTTTTAACTGCGGCAATGGCAAGAAGAGCTCTAACAGACGTAAGACAAGCGACAGGGGCAAAAATCTCTTCATAATCAATACCATACTCTTGCGTACAATCTTGAGCAACCAAGCGGGCCTTATAACGGTCAATAGAGCCATCAGAGCGAGTCTTGATCTTGTATACCCATCTACTGCCCACAATTTTCTGATCAGAAGGAGGATCAACCAGATCCCAAGTGTGTGCTTTTTCAAGTGCCTGTAATTCTTCTTGCATTGCTTGTTGCCAATTTGGATTTGAGGAGGCTTCTCTGAATGTCTTAAGTTCATGTTGATGAAGAATAGTAGAAAAGCAATGGTAATCAAGAAGATGAGAAGGTGGATTCCTTACCCTAGAAGAACCAGCGGGAGGAGGAGGCATGACGGTAGGAGCAGGATCATCGTCCGGTCTGGAATCATCGGGAGATGGAGAAGGCGGAAGAACAGAAGACTGTGGAGGGTCACTCGAGATAGAATCTATAGAATCATCGCTAGGAAAAAGATCAACATTGGGGTTAGTAAACAAAGGTGACTGAGTAGTAGGAATGGACTCAAAGGATGAGAATCGAGAAAACATGTGGTGCTCCCAGAAGACAACATGACGAGATATACGAATACATTTAGAGAGAGGATCCCAACAACGATAACCCTTGTGTTCAGTGCCATAACCAAGAAAACAACACATACGAGCCCGAGGTTCAAGTTTACTATGTTCATGAGGCTGAAGAAGAACAAAACATACACAACTGAAAACTCAAAGAGAACTATAATCTGGGGAAGTATGATAAAGACGCTCAAAGGGAGTAACATTACCAAGAACAGAAGAAGGGAGTCTATTGATGACATGAACAGCAGTGAGAACAGCTTCATCCCAAGTACGCTCAGGACACGAAGAAGAAAGGAGCATTGCACGGACGGAGTCAAGAATGTGACGGTGTTTGTGTTCAGCTCTACCATTTTGTTGAGATGTACCAGGACAAGAAAACTCAGACAAAGTACCCTGTTCTGCAAGAAAGGCTAAGAGTTTGGAATCACAGTATTTCATAGCATTATCACGTCAGAAAACCTTAATGACCTTGGAAAACTGAGTTTTAATCATAGTAGCAAAGTTGATATAGATCTGAGGTAACTCATGGCGATTATTCATCAAATAAACCCAAGTAAAACGGGAATAATCATCAATGAAAATGACAAAGTATCGAGCTCCACCCATAGAGGCAGTGGGAGCGGGGCCCCAAACATCAGAGTGAATGAGATCAAAAGGAGAGCAAGCAAGAGATGAATTATTGTGAAAAGATAAAGCATGTTGTTTGGCAGTTTGGCAAGAAATGCAATCAAAAGATTCATTTGGAACCTGACCTAAAACACCCTGAGAGACAAGAAAATACAGTTTTTCTAAGGAGGTGTGGGCAAGACGCTAATGTCATAAGTGGAGGGTAGAGGGAGAAGAAGCAGCACAGAGATTTAGTACAGGAGAAATATGAAGATTCTCGAGTTCAAACAACCTTCCGACCTTACGTCCAGTCCCGATGATTTGTCCCGTCCGAGGATCCTGTACACGACAACCAGAAACAGAAAAAGTGACTTCAAAACCCAGATCAACAAGTTGACGAACAGAAATAAGATTGAAGTTTAATTTGGAAATATAATAAGTATCAGAAATATTAAGAGTTGACTGGAATATAGAACCCTTGTGTATTGCGTGCAAGAGGGAGCCATTTGCAGTATTGACAGAAGGTCCGTTTGTAGTGGTAGACATGGACGAGAAAATATTACGCAACGGAGACATGTGATTAAAGCAACCCGAGTCAAAGTACCATTTAGAATTACCTGGAGGGGTGGAAAAAGCAGCAGGAGTTTTACCAGAAACAGAGAGAAGACGCTGAAGAAGTGATGCAATATCAGAAAGAGAAACAAGAGACGAGTTGAGTGGACTAGGACGTGGTGGGCGAGTAGGACAGACAGTAATTAAATGTCCCGAGAGCTTGCAGTAACGGTAGAACAGATGTAAACAATGGTAGCTAATATGACCTTTTTGGTGGCATGTGCGACATTCAACAGAAGGACAGTCGGGGAAGAGGTGCCCAGAACAGTTACAGTTTTGACAAAATTTACCCTTTCTGTCGGTGGTAGCAAAAATATCTGGCTTTTCCATGATAGCAGTCACAAAGATCAAAGAGAGGAGAGAAAACGGCAATTTCGGAGCAGAAAATGAAAAATCGGAGTGCAGAATCGGAAAGAGCTCACCAAAAAATCTTAGGGAGGGTCCCACTTGTCTGCCACGTCAGCAAGACAATGACACGTGGCGGCACCTGAGAGGAGGGAGAGAGACACGCTGGCAGCGAGGTGGAAGCGCGGGTCAAACGTGAGTCTGGTCGGGCGTGCGCGGGTCGGCCAAGGATAACTTCGTTGCGACACGTGGCAGCACCAGAAGCGTTGGATCTGCACCGAGATCAACAGCTGCTGAAAGGATGGAGGGTGAGGAGGGCTCGCTTTGCGACATGTGGGAGTGCGAGGATCGTCCGATTGGAGCCGAGATCCAACGGATGCTGAACCTTCTGAAGGAAAAAGTATGGAGGCGGGCAGCAAGATTCCGGCGGCGGGTGACGGCGCGTCCGGTGGCTGCTGGCGGTGATCTCGGCAGCGTTGGAAAGCTGACGAAGAAAAGAACACGATGAAGCCGGTGGTGAGTGGTGACAAACCAAAGCGTCGAAAACAGATCGAAAAACGAGAGGAAAGAGGCACGGTCGGATGAGAAAAAGCTATGAACAAAAATTCATTGAAAAAAAAAAACTTTAGGCTCTTGATACCATGTTAGAAACAAGAGACTGAGAGAGTGATATGAAAAGTGTATTCTTGAGTGTGATAAAAGGTACAATATACAAGGGGTATTTATAGGTGCTAAATGAATCAAAGTAATAAAGACCTAGAATCCTACAATTAATGTATAGATATACTATATAAATATAGACGATACTAATTGATCTAAATTGATTCTAATGATTCTCTAACAACACAAATTCTAACTCTATCACTACAACCACCACCACCACCACACATACAATAAAAAATTAACGACGAGATAAAAACAAAGAAAAAGAGATAGAAAAAAAAGAAATAAAAGAAATACAGAGATTAAAATTAAGCAAAAGAATAATAGAATGATGAAAGTTTTTCAGAAAGAGAATGAGAATATGCGCGAGAAAAAATAGAGGGAGAAATGACGATGGAAGTGAAATATGGTTGTGGTAGAGAGAGACAATAGAACGTGTAGAAACAGAAAGAGAAAGAGAAGGAGATAATACATTAGAGGAAGAAGAGGGGAAGAGAGAGAGTTGACAATGAAGTGGAGAAGTGTAGTTTTGATAACGATGTTGACAGCAGTGGCCGCGACTAAGGGGTTGGATACGGTGAGGGTAGTGGGATGGTGTGATGGTGTGATGTGGTGGTCTCTGATGGGTTAAATGATGATGAAGAAGATAATGATGATGAATATTAAGAAGGGTAAAATTGATAAAAAGATTTTGACTTTATTTTGACAATTAAAAAATTAATAGTAAGTGTAAAATTGGAATTTATTTTTAACATTAAAGATATAATTAGATGAAATTAAAATTTGAGAATATTTTTAAAAATAATTTAAAATTATATAGTTTTATATATTTTTTTATATATATTTTATATTTAAATATATATTTTATACAAATAAAAAAAATTAATAGTTGAGTTTTTATGTACATATAAAATGAGTTGTCTTCATCTTTAAATTTTGCATACTAAACATTTTTTGTGAGTTAATATTCAAAATGGTCCTTAAAATTTGACCCGGACTCAATTTAGCCCTTAAAATTCCAATTGACTCTAATTGTATCATGAAATTTTGACTCGTGTCTCAATTTGGCCCTTTTGCCATTTTTCGTCACCGAAAAGCTGACCTGGCAATTTTATTTGACACCTGTCACTTTAACGGTTAGATGATGTGGTCAAATTCTTCAAGGAATCAATTTAACTCCTCACAATTTGGACATAAAATATAGCAATCCCAATTCTCCAAAATTGTATTAGTATTTTCATGAGTTGGCAAGGATATTGGAGAGCAACAGCCAATACTCAAGTAGTTCTAGTAGAGCTCGTTCGCATGGTGGCTGGGTGAAGAACGCAAATCGTGACAGAGGTGGGAAGGTTCCGCATTGGTGCGGTTGTGGGTTGTGACCTGTTCTTCGAAGGTCTGGGACGGATTCTAATCCAGAGAGACCATTATATTGATGCTCTAACTATAATGTAAGTTGGTTAAATTGTTACAACTTGATTCTGTGTCTTATTTTTGAAATTTTTTTGGTGTTGAAGTTGTTCTTCCTCTCAATTTTTTCAGGTTTTTAGTATTGTAGACTGCTAGTAAGAGATGGTGTGACTTTTTTAAATGGACAGATGTTGAAGCAAAAGCCATAGTTGGGAGAAATAAAACTCTAGTTAGTGAAGATCATTGAAAAATATCTCTAATTTGAAAAATTAGTGCAGTTAAAGTTGAAATTATAATTTTTAAAATGTAGAATATTATGTTATCTGTATTTGTCATTATTTTTGGATTTGTGATTGTAGTTGATGGATTAAGTGGGATGAAATATATGTAAATCTGATATCAATTATGTGAATGAAATATTGTTATGTAATTGATTACTGGTTTCTTTTTCATAGAGCTGGAAGTTGATAACAAAATAGAAATAAGATTTTATGTTCTACTAGGTAATGATGTATCCTGTGAAAGTTGTTTAAAACTGAGATTACATAAAAGAGGTATAAAATTTTACAAAATAAGTTATAAAAGAACAAAAGATAGTCATTTATTTAGTAATTCATAGTGATTAATCATTGTCATCAGTGATAAGTAGCATTGGCAATAGCCGTATCTGTAACATACTAGAATACCCTACATAACACAGTTTCAAAATATCCTAGCCAAAATACAATACCCTATATAACATAGTTGTTTCCATTAGAATCATCATAAATTGGATCATATGCATCATAAAATTCTTGGTTGTTTTCTTTGTTGCCCAATACTTGCAGTCAGTCTACTTCTTTATTTGAATTCTCTACATTAAGATAAACATCTTCCTCTACTATTTTTTCCTTGCCTTTCTTCCAGGCAGCACCTAAAGCATGCTTTAACTTTAATTCTCTGAACCTTGCCTTAGATAGGCCATCTTCAATATCAGATTCAGTAGAACTATCTTGTGGTCCAGGTTTATATAGATACAGATTTATAGGAGTCATGTGAGTCAATGTCACTGCCATTGCTATCATCCAGGCCAATATCCTGTATTTGTCCCACCACATTTTCTTTTAGTCTGGTAGAGGACCTGGTTGCAGTAGGAGTTGATTTGGATAAAGTGGCTTTAGATTTGGGTGCTAATTTAGGTATTAGATTGGACTTGGATACTGATTTGGGTGTTGGATTAGACTTGGGTCCTGACTTAGGTGTGGAGTTAGATGTATTGGATATGAACTTTGGTTTAGGTGTTGGTTTGGATGTAGACTTGGGCTTAGGTGCTGTTTTGGGTGTGGGGTTAGGTGTCTCCTTAGGTGCTAGTTTGGGCTTATGGATGAGCTTATGTGCTGGTTTCGGTTGGGCTGCCTCCTTCAATGGGGGGTTTGAAGCAGCTTGAGGTGGGGGATGAATGTTGTATTGGAAGGCCTTTCAGTTGTGAAATTGACGGGTGATTTGCTCTGGGTGGTAGTAAACTCAGGTGGTTCAGGGTTGGTTTCTTCACAATGAATGGTTGTTGTATCATTCTTTGGGCTCAGTATGGTCCCTTTGACATCTTTGTCTATACCAATAGAATTGGTTGTTAACTCTATCAATTCAGGTGTTCCATCTACCATGGGTTAGAA
>NC_029794.2:118433747-118436074 GCF_000816755.2 Arachis ipaensis
TCTTTCCTCATTATTCTTTGCATAGAAGCACATCTCTAGTAACTCCTTGTTATGACTTAATGCTCTTAGTCCATTCTTCATAGGTCTACTAGGAATAAGCCATCAACACTCAACCATGTTATCATAACCTAGGACCTTGTAGTAATCTTTCAGTGAAAATACATCTAGTACATCCTCATCCAGCCCAGTCAACTCATCAATATGATCATTGTCATAAGTCAAACTACCATTTGGTTTGGTGACAAAACCACCTCCATGATGATTCACAATCGTTATACCATCATCCATCTGCAAATAAAATTCAAAAAGACACAATAGTTAAAAATAACACTAAGTTCAATATATTAAAAATAGTAATTCAGATTACAGACAATTCAATTGGGGTCTAATTCCAATATATTGAATAAGTTAATCAATCAAAAGTGTTTTGGTAACCATTAAAAAAAGAGGTGTTAAAACTTGAATTTTAGAGTAGAGTATTTTGCTAAAAGTTTTTAGTTTAAATCCAATCTCGATCATGCAATCCTTTCTCATTTCAACGATCATGCAATCCTTTCTCATTTCAACACAAATTAATTCTACAAAGACCAAATTTCTATAATATAATAAAAACTCTCACTACTGATTTTACCAAGTTTTTGTGATGTACAATAATTGTATTCTTCTACATTACTCTAATAATTTAAAATGACAAACTTATATGAGAATCATGGTTGCTACAGTAATACAATTGTCTAAATATATGTAATTGTATTCCTTCTGTGATGTACAGTAATCGTATTAGAAAAACATGAAGGAATAAGATTGTCATTTTAAATTGGTCAAGGAATAATATAATTGCTCTAATAATGGTTGCTCTAGTAAATAAATATATGTAATTTCAACCGAAAAATACTAGACAAAGAATTAAAATGAAATATGAAGAATCAACGACTGCTCAAACAGACAAAGAATTAAAAGATTCAGTTGATCATAGCCACATACATACAAAAAAAAAAAAATAAACCCTAGCATACAAGAACCCTACCATCACCAATAACCATAATCAACCAAAATCCCCAAAGATTCACCGATGAAGTAGAGCGAAAAAAACGAAAAATAAATCTCAACCAACATTTTGCAAAAAATAGAGCATAGTATGTTGAGAGTAAAGATTTTGTAACTAACTTGTTTTTGAAGAAATTGTGATTTTTAGATACTTCGTCTTCACAATGAAAGGCAAAATAAGTAAGAAAAGCTTCAAACTTCAGTTACAGCGACAACCATAATTCTTCTCTGAGGGTACGTATACGAGAAGAGGAGGAGGAAGAAGAAAGGTCAATTGGGGTTTCACTTTTAAAGTGGTTAACGTTTGGATTCTTGTTTAACCCCCTTTCTCATGAGGACTAAAATAAGTCGAAAGTCAAATTTTAGAGATCATTTTGAGTATTAACTCCATTTTTATTTGTTGAAAACCTACAAAATGCATTATCAACATCTCGTATTATTTGCTATACCATAAAAAAAGTCTTGTATTATTTGTACGATTTATCTATTTTGTATTTTTAAAATACATATTAAATTTATAAATTAACAATTTTTTTATTAAAAATATTTAAAATTTTTCTCTAATAATAAACTTATCATAATCCTTATTTCTAGTATGTTTACCATGAATTAACTTTTTTAGTTGAATTAAGCCTGAAATACTCACAGAATGGCCAATGTTAATGCTTTTTGAAAAACAAAGAGAGTTTTATTCTTTGAAAAATATTAATTAGCTACTAGAAGTAACAAATAAATTAACAGGTTTTAGACCTTTATTTTTTTAGAATCCTAATTAAAAAAAGTCGTTAAATTAATTAATTAACAAGTTATAGTTTAAATCTAAATTATTAATATAAAATAAAATATAACAAATATAAAATTAAGATTTATTTAATTAAAAAGAAATATGACACTCCTTACTAAGGAGCGTCTAACGATGTGATATTCGCACAAGGAGATGGGTCGAATTCTAAATTATTTGAGAAATTATTAAATCTTGATATTTAGATTCAGTTAAATCAACTGAATTCTAATTGATTATATCGTACACATTAAAAACAGGCGGCAAGGTGTCTTAGTCATCTAGTTACATATATGTGTCACTAATTATTTAATGAACACAAGATAAACTGATGAGAAAGAATTTGATTTTCTTTTTTACTTCATAGCCACAATTATTAAGATGGCAACACACACATATCTTTCTAACAAAATATATATATATATATGAATTTGATTTTCTTTTTTACTTCATAGCCACAATTATTAAGATGGCAACACACACATATCTTTCTAACAAT
>NC_029794.2:118436370-118471552 GCF_000816755.2 Arachis ipaensis
AGTAATTAAATTTTTATTGTATCATTTTATTAATCTCTTCACCTTAATATTTTTTATTAGTCAATGCCTAATTAACCAGCACATGTTTTCTCAACTACGTATTTACTTTTTCATGCTTCTTTCTGTTTCAAATTGCTTAAAAGAAAAAGTTTAGAGACCAGCAATTTTATTAATATTTAGTTAATATTTAATAAAAAATGAATAATTTTATATCATTAAATATAATTTTATATTATTAAAAATATTAATAATAACTAATTAATAACTACAAATCATAAAATTTATTGACTCCTAATACTCTTTTTATTTAAATAAATCCGAACACACTAATTAGAGCATGGTCGTCAGTAAAGTAGTTTAAAATTTTGAGAAATACTCAAAGGTGAATACAATTTGTTATTTATAGTCATCAATATTTAGTTATTAACTAGTATTTTTATCCATAATAATATTATGAGAATATAAATTTTTTAAAATTACGGTCTACTTTGTTCGACAATATATGATGAGTTTGGAAAACTCTAAGCAAATATTTGTGATGACTAAACATTATTACTTTGATAAATAGCAAAAATATTAATTCACATATGTTAATAAATTAATTTTTGCTATGCAGGAACAATTGGGCCGAAAATAAAATTCTGGTGCAAGCCCAATTATACTCAGTCTTGACTAATGCAAGTATACATGATGAGTATGGCTGAATTGATTTTGGGCCGAAACAAAAGAAAATTAACAAGCCCAAGTGTTTTATTATTGGCTCAGCTTTGAGTGTTCAAATTTGTTTGTGGCTGAAGCTAGTTGTTATATTGGGCCAAATTGATTTTTCTATTATTACAAGCCCAATTATGTTTTATGCTAAGTGTTTCTCATGCATGATCCGAAACCAATCCATCAAGAAAACAAATGTTATCATTTGCTGAGGCATTCAACGGATCTCCTCTTTAAGCATGTAATGGAACTCAAAATTTTATTGAGATAAGTTAATGCATGGGAACTATGAGAGAGAATGTGTCATTGATTTGATTGAAAACATCAATGCTACACGCTAAACCACTAGGGAAGTAAAAGCAATCCCACTTCAATTAATTTGATTCATTTAATTGCTTTTCTTCTAGCTCTATCCTCTCTCTCATCTCTTTCTTTCTTTCGGTCAATAACCAGGAAACCATGCAAGCAAAAATGAGCTACCAAAGTGAAGGAAGAACAAGCTACAAGACCATTTCAATGATGGCAAGAAAACATAACAAAATAAAAGTATGCTGTGGCTGAGATATTCACCAAAAAATGGTAAGATTTGGTGAGGTAATCTCGGACTCCTCATACCCAAAAAGAAGAAGAAGATCTCGGCCAGCAAGGAAGAGATTCTTGGAGGTATGGCTTGTCTTTGATTCTGCTCAACCACCACAGGAAGTAGCTAGAGTGGCGAAGTGATGGAAGAGGCAGAGATTGGAGCAGATGAAGCCATCATCATCATGAAGCATCAAGGGCCAGAAATCCATCTTGGAGAGCAAGCCAAGGATGGAGCGCTCGGATTGATGAAGAGTGATGACCAAGGAAGGACTAGAGGTAATTACATGTTGGGTTTTGCATGGTTATCTCTTATCTCTCTATGTGGCCGAACCGGTTCTGTTTCTTGGAGAAGAAGGAGTTAGCTTGGGCTTTTGGCTTCAAGTGTGGAGGCTTCTCTCTTCTATAAAAAGAGTGAACAGCCACTGTTTGAAGCAAGGAGAAAGTTTGAGAGTGCAAGGCACAGAATTCTCAAAGCTACCTGAGCTAACTGTTTTCTCTTCTCCTTTAATGTATTATGTTTTGTAATTTTTCTGTTTAATTTTGTCATATCTTGAGTCTCATGGAAAAAGACAAACAGTGAGGTTTGTATGAAAAAGCCATAGAGCGGAAAAAGGCAGAGAGTGCAAAATTAAAAGAAAAAGCCATAGATGTCCTTGGAGTTCCTTTGTTCATCTATGTTGTGTTTCATGATTCTGTGGGAATCCCCTTGTAAGTTGGGTTAGCACTTTACAGATTGTAATTAGGAAGATTATAGTGAAATTCCATCATGTTTGTGATGGAGACTGGATGTAGGCTGCACTGCACTTAGCAGCCGAACCAGGATATATCTGGGTGTATTTTTCTCTCTTCTCTACTCCATTTCTGTTTCTACTGCACAGGAGCAAAAACCAAGAATATATCGTGTCAATTGACGAGACAAAAAGAAAAGTCTCGTGGCTAGGGACAAGACAAAAGAAAAAGTCTCGTGGCTAGTTACGAGATAAAAAGTCAAAAAGTCTCCAAACTTGGTTTCAAAGGTCAACAAGTAGTATCAAGCGAAAAAAGGGGCTAAGATTCAACCCCCCTTCTCTTAGCCACTGATAACCATCAATTGATATCAGAACTTGGTCTCAAAGAGATCAAGCTTTGCAGCTTGGAGTAAAGATCCTCATGGCAGAAAACAGTGGCTCAACTGTGGTGTCCTACAATTTGACCGAAGGACAATCAAGCAATAGACCTCCTCTTTTCAATGGAAAAAATTATACCTATTGGAAGGAGAGGATGAAAATATTTGTACAAGCAGTGGATTACAGACTTTGGAAGATCATCCTGGAAGGGCCTCAATATCCAACTGTTACAAGTGCAGAAGGAGTTGTTTCTCTTAAACCTGAAGCAAGTTGGACGGATGAAGATAGAAAAAAGGTGGAGCTCAACGCCAAGGCCATCAATCTGCTCAACTGTGCTATCAGCTTTGAGGAGTACCGACAGGTATCACGTTGCACAACAGCAAAGAAAATCTGGGATAAACTCCTAGTCACTCATGAAGGAACAACCATTGTGAAAAAGACCAGGATTGATATGTTAAACAGAGAATACGAAATGTTTGCAATGAAGGAAGGAGAATCCATTGATGAGATGTTTGAACACTTCAACACCATTATTGTTGGCTTGGATGCTATGGGAATCAAGTATCCTGAATCTGTGCTAGTGAGAAGAGTGTTGAGATGTCTCACAAAAGAGTGGGAAACAAAAGCTTTAATTATCTCTGAGAGTAGCGGTCTTGATTCTATGACCTATGATGATTTGAGAGGAAATTTACTTGCTTTTGAAAACACTGATAAACCACTATTTTATGGTTTATCTTGTGCTCAATTGAGTGGTTTTCATCAACTCTTTACCCACTTATTCATACTATTTGCATGGTTTTACATTTACCTTCCTAATTATGTGCTTTGATTGAAAACATATTTCTTTGGACTTATATTTGCTAATATTAATCCTCTCTTATTACCATTAGATGCCTTGATATGTGTGTTAAGTGTTTTCAGAGATTATAGGTCAAGAATGGCTCAGAAGATGGAAAGGAAGCATGCAAAAGTGGAAGGAATACAATAAGTTGGAGAAATTGCTAAGCTGTCCAGCCTGACCTCTTTGCACTCAAACGGCTATAACTTTAGCTACAGAGATTCAAATGATGCGGTTCTAGTTGCGTTGGAAAGCTAACGTCCGGGGCTTCGATTTGATATATAATTTGCCATAGTTGCCCCGACGCCAGTCGACGCAAATGCGTGGGTCACGCAGACACATGACCTGGCCAACACCCAATCCGCGCGGCCGCATGGACGACGCGGCCGCGTCACCTTTCCGCGACCTGAATGTAACAGAAATTGCAGGGGGCAATTTCTGAGCGGTTTTCAACCCAGTTTGCGGCCCAGAAAACACAGATTATAGGCTATAAAGTGGGGAAATCCATTCATTCATAGAGGAGGCTCTCATATTCACAATTTTAGGAGTAGATGTAGTTTTTAGAAAGAGAGGTTCTCTCCTCTCTCTTAGGATTAGGATTTAGGACTTCTCTTAGTTTTAGTAGTGACTCTCAATCCCAGATTCTTTATTTTTATTTATTTTTCCAATTTAATTTATGAACTTTTCCATGTTATGATTTGAATATTTTATTTAATATAATTTAAGGTATTTCAGACTTATGATTGCTCTCTTTAATTTATTAATGCTCTGTGTTTATCCAAGTTATTTTCATTCAAGTAGACTTTCTTCCCTTTTGGCTTTGGTTAAATAATTGGAGACTCTTGAGTTATCAAACTCATTGTTGATTGAAAATTGGAATTCTTCAAGAATTAATTCGAGTTCCACTAACTCTAACTTTTCCTAAGGAAAGACTAGGACTTGAGAAATCAGAATTAATTCATCCACTTAACTTACCTTCATAGTTAGAGGTTAACAAAGTGGGAGAAAAATCAAATTCTCATTACAATTGATAAGGATAACCAGGATAAGACTTCCGGTTCTCATACCTTGCCAAGAGTTTATTTTACAGTTATTTGTTTATTTTTATTGCTTGAAAATATACCTGTGCGCATTGCCCAAACTCCAGAACCCCAATTTACAAACTCATAACCAATAATAAGAACATACCTCCCTGCAATTCCTTGAGAAGACGACCCGAGGTTTGAATACTCGGTTATCAATTTCAAAGGGGTTTGTTACTTGTGACAACCAAAACGTTTGTATGAAGGGATTTCTGTCAGTTTAGAGACTATATCTACAACGCGACTGTTTTTATGAAATTCTTTACTGGCAAAAATTCCAACGTCAAACACCTACTTGAAAAAAGATTCAAAAAAGAAAGGAATAGCTTTTTCTTCTGTCACTAACCCTCTGGATGATGAATCCAGTGATAAGTCATCTGAAAATGAATTTGTGTTGTTTGCAAAAAAATTCAGGAAAATGATGAAGCTCAAAGGCAAAGGCAGCAGCTCAAAGAAAATGAAGAAAGACCTTAGCAAAGTAACTTGTTACAACTGCAAGAAAATGGGGCATTTCAAATCTGATTGTCCCAAGTTAAAGAAGGAAGAGAAGCCAAAAAGAGGAAAGAAGAAGGGACTGATGGCTTCATGGGAAGATTTGGAAAATGACTCGGATGATGATGATGAGGAATCCGAGACTAAGTCACAACCTTGTCTCATGGCAGATCACATAGATCAGGTGTGCCTAGCATCCAAATGGAAAGAAAATATGTGGTATATGGATAGCGGATGCTCTAGGCATATGACCGGAAAGACAACCTTCTTCATAAAGCTTGATGAATATGATGGAGGACTTGTCACTTTTGGTGATGATGCAAAAAGAAAAATAGTGGCTGTTGGGAAAGTTGGTAAAAATTTTTCATCATGCATAAATGATGTTCTTCTTGTACATGGTTTGAAACATAATTTACTTAGTGTTAGTCAATTGTGTGATTTAGGCTTTGAAGTTATTTTTAGGAAGTTTGTTTGCTTGATTGTTTGTGAGAAAATTGAGAATATTTTATTTGAAGCTAAAATATGCAATAATGTGTATGGATTAACTCTTGAGGACTTAAAAGAACAAAATGTGACATGCTTTACATCTCTTGAATCTGAAAAATGGCTATGGCATAGAAATTTGGGTCATGCAAGCATGTACCAAATTTCTAAGCTAGTTAAGAAAAATCTGGTTAGAGGCATTCCAAAAATTAAATTTGATAAGGATCTTACATGTGATGCTTGCCAATTGGGCAAACAAGTAAAATCCTCCTTTAAACCTAAAGATGGAATCTCAACCAAAAGGCCATTAGAGATGTTACATATTGATCTTTTTGGACCAACAAGAACACAAAGTTTAGGGGGTAAATACTATGGTCTTGTAGTGGTAGATGATTACTCTAGATTTGGTTGGGTACTTTTCCTTGCTCATAAAAATGATGCTTTTCATGCCTTCTCCACTCTTTGCAAGAAAATTCAAAATGAAAAGGATTTAAAAATTGCTCATTTAAGAAGTGATCACGGAAAAGAATTTGAAAACCAAGAGTTTGAAAAATTCTGTGATGACTTAGAAATTTCTCATAACTTTTCATGCCCTAGAACCCCCCCAACAAAATGGGGTGGTTGAAAGAAGGAATAGGAGTCTTCAAGAGATGACTAGGGTTATGCTTTGTGAGAATGAGATTCCTAAATTTTTATGGGCTGAAGCTGTGAATACAGCTTGTTACATTTTGAATAGGACAATTATTAGAAAAGAGTTGAAGAAAACCCCTTATGAGCTATGGAAAGGAACCCCTCCAAATCTTAAGTACTTTCAAGTTTTTGGATGCAAATGCTTTGTACTTAACAATAAAGAAAACCTTGGAAAATTTGATCCAAAATCTTATGAAGGAATGTTTGTTGGATATTCCACCACAAGCAAGGCTTATAGAGTTTATCTCAAGGAACATAGAACTATAGAGGAATCCATACATGTTACTTTTTGTGATTCTAACTTAATTCCCAGTGTTGTGATAAATGATGATTCAGATGGTGAAGAGGCTGGAACAAGAGAAGAAAATCCCAAATCTGCTCAAAACGAAGAATCTGTCAGTCCAGTTTTGTCTCGTCAGATTGGAGGAGATATTTCCATTTTATCTCCTGAGCAGACACGAGAAACTGAAACAGAAAGACCACCAAAAACTCATCAAAGCTCAACACCACTTCGGAAGCCTAGAAAATGGAAGTCTATGAGGGGTTATCCTCATGACTTCATAATTGGTGATCCCTCTCAAGGAGTAACAACAAGATCCTCCACCAAAAGGCAATCCGAACCAAGCAATTTTGCCTTCTTGTCTCAAATGGAGCCCAACAATGTCAAACAAGCTCTTGAAGATCCTTCTTGGGTCAAAGCAATGCAAGAAGAGCTTGCTGAATTCGACAAGAATAAGGTTTGGACACTAGTAACTCATCCGGATGGTAAGAAAGTTACGGGTACTAAGTGGGTATTTAAAAATAAACTTGGTGAGGATGGACAAGTTGTTCGTAACAAGGCTAGATTAGTGGCCCAAGGTTACGATCAAGAAGAGGGTATAGATTTTGATGAGTCTTTTGCTCCGGTAGCTAGAATGGAAGCAATTAGGTTGCTTCTTTCCTATGCCGCCCATAAGGGTTTCAAAATATTTCAAATGGATGTTAAATGTGCTTTCCATAATGGCTTTATTGATAGAGAAGTGTATGTCGCTCAACCCCCCGGTTTTGAAGATAAAGAGTTTCCAAATCATGTTTTCAAACTAACTAAGGCTCTTTATGGTCTTAGACAAGCTCCAAGAGCTTGGTATGAAAGGCTTAGTGCCTTCTTGTTGGAAAATTAATTTCAAAGGGGTACCACCGACACTACTTTATTTATTAAAGCATCTAATGATGATATACTCCTTGTTCAAGTTTATGTTGATGACATTGTATTTGGATCGGCCAATGTATTCTTGTGTGAAGAGTTTGGAAAACTCATGACTAGTGAATTTGAAATGAGTTTAATGAGAGAGCTAACTTTCTTTCTTGGCCTCCAAATCAAACAAACTCCTAGTGGTACTTTTATTCACCAAGGAAAGTATGCAAAAGAACTTATCAAAAAATTTGGCCTAGAAAATTCCAAACCAATGGGTACACCAATGCATCCTAACACAAAACTTGAAAAGGATGATGATGGCCAAGATGTAGATGAAACAAGGTGTAGAGGAATGATAGGTTCACTCATGTACCTTACCTCCTCTAGACCGGATATTGTTCAAAGTGTGGGTGTATGCTCAAGGTTTCAATCTCACCTAAAAGAATCCCATCTTACGGCTGTTAAACGCATCATTAGATACATTAAAGGGACTTGTAATTTTGGATTATGGTATCCTAAATCTGATGATTTTTATGCAGTAGGGTTTTGTGATGCAGATTATGCGGGAGATAGAGTGGATAGACGAAGCATATCCAGAATGTGTTGCTTCCTTGGAAGCTCACTCAACATGTGGTCAAGCAAGAAGCAAGGCACAGTGGCTTTATCCACGGCTGAAGCAGAATACATTTCCGCATCTGCTTGTTGCTCTCAATTAACTTAGTTAAAAACACAATTGGAAGATTACAAATTAAAAATTAATAGTATACTCTTATTTTGTGATAATATGAGTGCTATAAACATTTCAAAAAATCCTATTCTACACTCAAGAACCAAGCACATTGAGATAAAATATTATTTTATTAGAGAGCATGTGCAAAAGGGTACTATTGATATTCAAATTGTAAAATCTGAAGACCAAATTGCTGATATTTTTACAAAACCCCTCTGTGAAGACAGATTCTGCACCTTGAGAAAAAGTTTGGGAATGTTTGATTTAAGTTCTATTGATAACCTGTGAATATTTGACTCTGGTCAGTTTTGTCTCGTAGGTTTGGATGAGATAAAAATGAGGGCATGATGGAAGAGCTATAATTAAGGGGGAGGCAACGCAGAATTTAAGTTTCATGGGCCCTACCAAATATCTTTGACCCCACCATGGCAGTTTTGTTAGTTCCTTACTTTTTTAAAAAAAATAAAATCACAAAATTCCTTAGTTGTCTTATCAAATCTTGTTAGAAGAAGCTTGTTGTCAAATCAAATCTTTCCTTTCAACTAATCCCTTGATTCAAGGAAACTCCTCCTTTTTCAGTTTTTGAAAAACTTCCCTGGTTAATAACCGCGCTATTAATGGTTAATAACTCCCTCCACTATCTCTCTCCACTCCACATTTATTGCACCACTAACCTCCCTTCTCCCTCACTTCTTTCGGCCCTCCTCACCCTTTCATATTCAACTTCTCCACTCTCCCAACCATGAAAAAGAAAACTGCCCCCAGGAAAAGTGAAAGGATCCTATTTTCTCAAAAACCGTCCACTCCATAATCTCACATTCACATCCATATTCACTCTACATCATCATCATCACCCTCACCTCCCTCAAAGCAAACCGACACCATGAGAAGGAAGGTCATTGCCACGAAAACCTTTTCAAGAAAGAAGAAAGGAAAAGGTCCCGTGGAAGAAGAAGAAGAGTCTCACACATCACCTATTCCGTCTCCACCACCATCACCACCGAAGAAATCCACTCCCCATGCATCCGAAAAGAGCTCTCAAAAGGCCAAGGGTTTCGTTCTTCATGAAACCAGAGAACCCACGAACCTTGGTTCAATGGAGTTCAAGAATAAATTTCACAAACCACACTCCCATTTTGATCCTTCAAGGTTTTCTACCTGTGCCTTCTATGAATTCCACAAAGAGGTTTTGGAAAAGCGGCATCTGTGCCCCTCCTACTTGGTGAATCTCGAGTCTCTGGCCTCCAAAGGAATCAATCTACAACCCCTGTTTGATAGTCTCAAATGGTCACCATTGCTTCTTATTCACAAAATGGTTTACCCAGGGTTGGTGAAACAGTTTTATGCGAATGTGAGATTTATTGATGGCAGCCTTCACTCCTACGTGAAACGTGTGCATATCACCCTGAATGCTGAGACTATTGCTTCTGCCCTTGATTACGTTGATGAAGGGCCGAAGGTTTACATGAGTGATAAATGAGATTCACACGTCGGGGTTGCATACAAACAAGTTCTTCATCAAATCTGTGAAAATCTATCTGGACTGGATGGAACCGTTCCTACTCACAAGGCTTTGGGTCCAACCAACTCCCTGCTGCACCGCATCATAACTCATATTCTCACTCCACAGAGTGGCTCTCATAACAGGGTAACCGTATCTGACTGTCTCATAATATTTGCTCTTGTTACTTCATCTTCCATTTCATTTAGTTATCTCATGATTAGACAGTATCTGACTGTCTCATAATATTTGCTCTTGTTACATCATCTTCCATTTTATTTAGTTATCTCATGATTAGACATATGTGGGAGTCTGTAAAGAGTACAAAAAAGGCTAATTTACCTTATGGAATGTTTCTCACGTGCATCTTTGAGTACTTTAAGGTAGATTTAACAAATGAGGATGTAGAGAACAAAGTCTCTATGATCAAAGGAGGCGGGGCTATTAAAAAGGGAAAGAAATCTATGGCTTCTGATGATGACTTTGAAAGCCGGCCAGAATCCTCAAAGGCGACCGATTCCCTAAGAGATATTCTCACAAAATTCTCAAACACATCTGATCTCATGGTTCAATTTCACAAATCTGCTCGCAAACTTGCATATGAAAATGAGACGGTCTGAAAGAAATTCCAAGAAAGGGTCGTTTTAATGCTTGAAAGCCTTGATGATGAAGCTGGTAGTGAAGCAGGGGCTGAGGGATCTGACTTTAATCTTTCTGATGATTAAACTTATGTTTATTGTTTGATATTGGCACTTAGGCTCAATTCGGTACTTTGTTTTGGCTTGTTTCTGTTGGAACAATAACTCTATGATACTTTGTAGATACTTTTTGATTATATTTTGCATATTATGCTTCCATGTTAAAACCTTCTTGCAAGTGCCCCTTTGATGACAAAAGGGGGAGAAAGTGCTGAAAATTGAAATGAAAAACAGGGATGAACATGGAACAGGGGATGAACATGGAACATGGGATGAAATTTTCGTTTGAAAATTTATGATCACCCTTATTAAAAGGATACATTTGATATTGCATTTTGATATAGCTTTTGGTTCACTATGATTACTGCTGCTGGAAATGCATTTGGCATTTAGTTTGTGATGTTTGGGAATACATTTATCTTGATTACATGGATGACTGGTTGTTAATTAACTTTGATGAAAATGCATGTTTATATTGAATACTCTGTTTCATCTTGGATTAACATGCTTGATATTTTTGGCAGTTCCTTTAAACTATGTAAAATATAACAACTGCCATGTTTTGATCATGTGTGCTTCAAAATATTTTTTTCCATAATAATTTTGCTCTGATATCCTGTCTGGGAAAAATATTTGAATAATTTTTGAACAACAATTTTTGATGTGTGTAAAAGTTTGAGCAGAAAATCAGTTTATGATATCAAATGAGTTTTGAATATCATCCAAATCTGCTCATAAATCAAGCATTTAGCATCATGTAATGAATATGCTAAATAACATTGTTACTTGAAGCTTGATTAAAATGTTACAAGTTAGTGCTTCCCTTGGTAAAAATGATATATATTAAGGGGGAGTCATGTGACAACTTGAAAGGGGGAGAAATTCAAATCTTCAAAGGGAGTACTCTATACTCTAATTCTTAAATTTCTTTCCATTTCAATTTTAATAATGTTTGTAATCAAGGGGGAGATTGATGAGTTTGGAAAACTCTAAGCAAATATTTGTGATGACTAAACATTATTACTTTGATAAATAGCAAAAATATTAATTCACATATGTTAATAAATTAATTTTTGCTATGCAGGAACAATTGGGCCGAAAATAAAATTCTGGTACAAGCCCAATTATACTCAGCCTTGACTAATGCAAGTATATATGATGAGTATGGCTGAATTGATTTTGGGCCGAAACAAAAGAAAATTAACAAGCCCAAGTGTTTTATTATTGGCTCAGCTTTGAGTGTTCAAATTTGTTTGTGGCTGAAGCTAGTTGTTATATTGGGCCAAATTGATTTTTCTATTATTACAAGCCCAATTATGTTTTATGCTAAGTGTTTCTCATGCATGATCCAAAACCAATCCATCAGGAAAGCAAATGTTATCATTTGCTGAGGCCTTCAACGGATCTCCTCTCTAAGCATGTAATGGAACTCAAAATTTTATTGAGATAAGTTAATGCATGGGAACTATGAGAGAGAATGTGTCATTGATTTGATTGAAAACATCAATGCTGCATGCTAAACCACTAGGAAAGTAAAAGCAATCCCACTTCAATTAATTTGATTCATTTAATTACTTTTCTTCTAGCTCTATCCTCTCTCTCATCTCTTTCTTTCTTTCGGTCAATAACCAGGAAACCATGCAAGCAAAAATGAGCTACCAAAGTGAAGGAAGAACAAGCTACAAGACCATCTCAATGATGGCAAGAAAATATAACAAAATAAAAGTATGCTGTGGCTGAGATATTCACCAAAAATGGTAAGATTTGGTGAGGTAATCTCGGGCTCCTCATACCCAAAAAGAAGAAGAAGATCTCAGCCAGCAAGGAAGAGATTCTTGGAGGTATGGCTTGTCTTTGATTCTGCTCAACCACCACAGGAAGTAGCTAGAGTGGCGAAATGATGGAAGAGGCAGAGATTGGAGCAGATGAAGCCATCATCATCATGAAGCATCAAGGGCCAGAAATCCATCTTGGAGAGCAAGCCAAGGATGGAGCACTTGGATTGATGAAGAGTGATGACCAAGGAAGGACTAGAGGTAATTGCATGTTGGGTTTTGCATGGTTATCTCTTATCTCTCTATGTGGCCGAACCAGTTCTGTTTCTTGGAGAAGAAGGAGTTGGCTTAGGCTTTTGGCTTCAAGTGTGGAGGCTTCTCTCTTCAATAAAAAGAGTGAACAACCACTGTTTGAAGCAAGGAGAAAGTTTGAGAGTGCAAGACACAGAATTCTCAGAGCTACCTGAGCTAACAGTTTTCTCTTCTCCATCAATGTATTATGTTTTATAATTTTTCTGTTTAATTTTGTCATGTCTTGAGTCTCATGGAAAAAGGCAAACAGTGAGGTTTGTATGAAAAAGCCATAGAGCGAAAAAAGGCAGAGAGTGCAAAATTAAAAGAAAAAGCCATAGATGTCCTTGGAGTTCCTTTGTTCATCTATGTTGTGTTTCATGATTCTGTGGGAATCCCCTTGTAAGTTGGGTTAGCACTTTATAGATTGTAATCAAGAAGATTATAGTGAAATTTCATCATGTTTGTGATGGAGACTGGATGTAGGCTACACTGCACTTAGCAGCCGAACCAGGATATATCTGGGTGTATTTTTCTCTCTTCTCTACTCCATTTCTGTTTCTACTGCACAGGAGCAAAAACCAAAAATATCTCGTGTCAATTGACGAGACAAAAAGAAAAGTCTCGTGGCTGGGGACGAGACAAAAGAAAAAGTCTCGTGGCTAGTTACGAGATAAAAAGTCAAAAAGTCTCCAAACTTAGTTTCAAAGGTCAGCAAGTAGTATCAAGCGAAAAAGGGGCTAAGATTCAACCCCCCTTTCTCTTAGCCACTGATAACCATCAATATAAATATTGGCACAAAAGATTTATAAAATCAAACTGCTTTTACAAAAAAAAGTCGTAGGTTGACAAAAGTCTCTGACTAAGTATTTGTACTTAAAAAATTAAATAATAAGATTTTTAGTTATTATTTTTATATGAAATTTCATGTTCACATCTCCTATTATTGTGGGCTCTCATGTTTTTTTTTGGTTCTCTTCCTATTATTTGGTTGGTATCTTTAGTCTTTAATAATAACAATAATAATATTATTTTTTATTTAAATTATATTATTTTGTTAATTTTGTTTTCTGTAGAAGAGAAAGATAGAAAAAATAGAGAATGAGAGAAAAGAGAGAGAAAGATAAAGATGAAGAATGAGAGTGAGAGTGAGAGTGAGAGTTTGTTAATTTTGGAAGAAAAAAATTTATTTTAATTGTAAAAAAAAATATCGAATGACAAAAATAGTAGAGAGAAATAGAAAAATTGAGAGAGGTAGATGAGAGAATTCAGGAATGGAGTTTATTAATTTTGAAAAAAAATATTTTCTTTCAATTTTAATAAGAGAGTATCATGTGACATAATTGATTATTAAATTAGATAGTTATATATGATACATAATATATGTATATTTCAATTTGAATTTGAATTTTAATTTTAATGCAATTAAAGAATGTCATGTATTTTGATTGTCTAATTAGTAATTAGTCATTGATGTTGATAATGATATATAAAATAGATAGAGTGGTTGAAGGAATGAGAGAAATAGAGAAAGAAAGAGGGAGAAGGGGAGAACTCTTTATTTTGGAGGGAAAGATTTGATTTCAATTGCAATGAAGGAGTGACATATGACACATTTTGGTTGTAAAATTAGTAAGGAGGAGGAAAAAATTCTTTAATTTTGGAGGGAAAGATTTAATTTCAATTATAATGAGAGAGTGATATGTGGCACATTTTGGTTGTAAAATTAGTAAGGAGGAGAGGAGAATTTCTTAATTTTAGAAGGAAAGATTTGATTCTAATTACAATAAAAAATGACATGTGGCACATTTTAGTTGTAAAATTAGAGATACAATATATGATAATAAATGATAGATGATAGATGATAAATTTGCAATTGAAGATTTGCAATTGGAATAAAAAAGCGGAAAGTTCTCGACAAAAGAATATTCTGGTCACCCTTTTAACTAAGTCATTACTCATTAGGGTTAAAAAGATATGCATTGACCGCAATATTTTTATTTTTGGATTTAGAGACATTCAACAAAAAAAAAAAATTTAACAGAGTAAACTAATATCTTGACGAAGAATATGGTTGAGCCCTACTCTAGGTTCAATCCACACAACATAAGCAATACTGCAATAGTATTTCAAGTTTTTTTTTGCCAGTAAATCTGCTCTTTTATTGGCTTTCCACTGCACCTACTCAAAGACATCCTGCTTCTTGAGGATAATTTTCTGGATTTCGGTTGTCAAGTCTCCTTTTCCTACTTGATTATGAAGTTAGGGTTCTGAAGTAGTAGAAAAACATCCATACAATCAATTTCACATATCACTTATTTAAATCCACATATCCAAATTAGAATAAGACTTCTCTAAACCGCAAACAATTTACACTTGAAGATACTTAAATTTGAGAGTGATCAATAGCATCTCAGGATCTAGGCTTCATTAAATTTCTTTATGACACAACCTAAACTAGCTAGACCTTAAAAAAGAAAAACACTGACATTATAGTTTACCTTAGATACATTGATAGTAGGAGATTTCATATTCAAACGCTAGCTGATCTTGTAGTTTGTAGATATGATGATTCTCTACAAATAGTTTTAGATCATTGGCAGTGCCCTTGGCATGGAGAACAATCTTCATATCTGACCATGAATCTTCTGAAATGAATTTATCATTACATCTATGTCTTAAACCCACCATAAACCTACCAAAAAGATGTATTCCTTTCCAAGCATAGCTTTACAAGTCCAACTTTCAAGAGCAGCGATTCTCGAATTTTCCAGAATCGAAGGGTCTAGTGTATTCCAAATTGCTTTCACCTTCTCAAGTCTCCGAGGCAATGAGGCACTGGTTTTTGACCATTCCTACACCTTGGACATAGATCTAAAAAGGCAAGACCTCATTTATGGCAAAAGGCTTTTGTAGGAAGAGCCTTATGAAGACCAAGCCAAATAAGAAATTTTAATTTTTTTTTCTTAAATATTGAGTTTCCACAACCATTTTTAGTTAGCCTAATCTCTCCTTTGAAATTGGTCCTTTGCTAGCCAACTGTAACTTTTTCTCCCTGTATAATTATTTACCGCTGCATATATACCACCAATACCAGCTTGCATCAATGTATCACTGATTGGTGCATCAAACTCTAAATCACATTTTTTGTCATCTGGAATTGGAGCGCCTAAATGATCAAAGTACCAAATTCCATTCCTCCAGATATCTACTAAAGTAATTAAGGTTCAACTCAAAAATATATAAATACAAAAGAGTCACACCTAACTTGCCAAGAAGGCTCCAAGGATCATGCTATAAGGATCGATGAAATCCTTCAGTGCATCATTTAAAATCATATTTTAAAAGGTTATACGCTTTGACGATATTTCTCCAAATAGATTATGCATTCCAAGCAATTGTGCAATTAGAACCCTTTGAATCATGCAAGTACTTCCCTATTAGGATTTGGACCCATAACTTATTCCTATTGTTCAACATTTGCCAAACTAATTTGCCTAGTTAGTCTATATTTATGCAGTTGGTATCTTGAATTCTGAGGCCATTTGTTTTCTTTAGAGCAACTAAGTTTTTCGATTTAACCAATAGAAGACCTCTTGCATTCGCCTGCCCTTTCCACAAGAATTTCCTCATCATGGAATTAATTTTTTCATAAACATAGTTAGGTAAGAGAAAAACTTGCATGTAATATACTTGAATAGACACCATAACAAATTTTTGTGAGCTGTCAGACATGACGGCCCTTCCGTGGATTTCAACGTTAAAAACAAACAAAATTAGCCTACGTGTTAGTTAACAGAGATGAGCTAGCCATTAGGTGTCCATTAAGTGCCAAGTTGTCGATCTATCCCTTTCTCTCAAACAAAAACGTTGTCGTTTTAATTGGGATTGAAACGGTACGTTAAGTGTGTGATTTGGGTTTCTATTTAAGCCTTTATTTTCTTTCCCCTAATTATAGAATACCCAAGAATCTTTTTATCTTCTCTCTGAAGAAGACAAACTTGTGACTTTCTACCTGCCTGTGAAGTTGGGTAAGACGTTGACAGTGTTGCTGACAAAGCTCCAAGTGACGCTTCAGACGACCTCACTAACGAGCTGCCTGACAACATTGACAAAATTTTCTAGTGCAAGCTTTCGAGGTGAGTAATGGATTTTTCAACTAAAATATTAGTGAGATTGTATATTGTTTAATTAGTTTTGGGGAGTGAGTGTTTACATTATTTTTTTGAGTTGGTGTCGCACTGCATGGATAGAGATTGATTTAGGGTTCAATATTGCTAATTTTGGGTTTAATTTGAATTCTTTTGGGATTATCATGCATAATTATGAGTTTGATTTTTTTTCCTTCCATATGTGCATTACTTCACTGTTGAATTATTGTTAGTTGTGGTTTGATAAACTAGTTAAAATCACAATTATTTATTTAGAGGTTATAATTTGAAATATCAATTATTTTGTTTGTCTCAGATGGATGGTTTTATGGTTGTTCCTATATTTCATCAGGGAGGGAGTTTTAAGAAAAATTCAAATGGGGTATTATATTATCTTAATAAAAAAGTGCATAAGTATATATCCACCCATGGATTTAGATTATTTTAATTTTTTTTATCTAAAAATTTTATTTAAGGAGTTAGTCTATACATCATATAAGGAGATGTACTACTAGTTTGACACCACTGATAATTACATAGAAGATAGGCTACATGTTATCAAAGGTAATGCTGAGATAAACGAGTAGAGGGATGCTCAGAGGAGAAATAAGGGAAATAATAAATTTTATCTTTACTTTGATCACTCAGTAGATGTTCCTGATGTTGTTGCTGATGGTGTGAAGTGTGATACTGTTGTACTGAATAATTCATCATCATCTTCAGATGATGGATATGAGACCACAAAAGATGAGTCTTATAAGCCTCCTTCTCCTGAATTTAAGGATACAGACAGTAGTGATGGAAGTTTAAAAAACAGAAAAAGTATTGAGAAGAAGAAGAGAGTTTAACCTAAAAAAAAAAGCTAGTCATGGCCTAAAAGTTTAAGATAGGACTGGCCCAAATGTGGAGGTTGGCACTGACCCATATGTGAAGGTTGACATTGGCCCAGATATGAAAGTTAGGGCTGGTTCAGGTGAAAAGGATAGTATGGACACAGTTAAGAAAAAGTCTGTCCAAAAAAAATTTTGTAAAAAGTATAAGGGCACTAGGAAAAAATATATTCTTGGAGATGACAATTGTAATGAAAGTAATAGTGGGACTACACTACAACATTTTGGGTCTATGGTCACAGTTTTTTTGGTCACGGTAAAAAACCGTGATCATAGACCCTCTATGGTCACGGTTTTTTAGGGTGACAAAAAAAAAAGCTATGGTCACAATTTTTTTGGAAAGGGTGACCATAGAGTACCAATGGTCACAGTTTTTTAAAAAATGGTGGCCTAAAAAGGTTTATGATCACGGTTTTGAGGGGTAGCCTAAAGGGGTCTATGGTCATGGTTTTTTACAGTGACCAAAAAGGGTCTATAGTCACGGTTTTTCAAAAAAAGGTGACCTAAAAGGGTCTATGGTCACGGTTTTGGGAGGTGGCCTAATGGGGTCTATGGACATGATTTTGGGGGGTGGCTTAAAAGGGTCTATGGTCACGGTTTTGGGGGTGACCTAAAGGGGTCTATGGTCACGATTTTTTACAGTGACCAAAAAGGGTCTATGGTCACGGTTTTTCAAAAAAAGGTGACTTAAAAGGGTCTATGATCACAGTTTTGGGGGTGGCCTAAAGGGGTCTATGGTCACAATTTTGTGGGGTGACCTAAAGGGGGTCTATGGTCACGGTTTTGAGGGTGGCCTAAAAGGGTCTATGGTCACGGTTTTGGGGGGTGGCCTAAAGGGGTCTATGGTCACGGTTTTGGGGGGTGACCTAAAAGGGTCTATGGTCACGGTTTTAGGGGTGACCTAAAGGGGTCTATGGTCACGGTTTTTTATAATGACAAAAAAGGGGCTATGGTCACGATTTTTCAAAAAAGGGTGACCTAAAAGGGTCTATGCTAACGGTTTTGGGGGTGACCTAAAGGGGTCTATGGTCACAATTTTGGGGGTGGCCTTAAAAGGTCTATGGTCACAGTTTTGAGGGTGACCTAAAGGTGTCTATGGTCATAGTTTTTTACAATGACCAAAAATGGTCTATGGTCACGGTTTTTCGGAAGAGTGACCTAAAAGGGTCCATGGTCACGGTTTTGAGGGTGACATAAAGGAGTCTATGGTCAGGATTTTTTACAATGACCAAAAAGTGTCTATGGTCACGATTTTCTCAAAAGGGTGACCTAAAAGGATCTATGGTCACGGTTTTTGGGGTGACCTAAAGGGGTCTATGGTCACAGTTTTAATCATTTGAGTTTAAATTAATTAAGATTTTTATGTATTTTTTATAATTTTAAATATTTTATCTTTTAAAAATTTTAATAATTAAAAACTAATAATAATTTTATATGATTTATTTTAAATATTAAAATTTTAAATTTAATTTTATAAATAAAAAATTAAGTTGAATACTATTAATTTTAAATTAAAAAAAGATATAAAATTTAATAACATAAAAAATGATTTAATAACGTAATAATGGAAGTGTTATATAATTAAATTTAAGAAATTTCTATTATGAATAAATTATGGTTTATTTATTAAATTGAGTTCTTAGAGTTAGAGATTAATTTATTAGGAATGATTAAATGGATTTTTGTAAATACTTTAGATTTAAGTCAATTAATATTTATGTACAACTTTTATTTTAATTAGTTATTTTATATAAATTGAAATTAAAGTTATGATGGAAAAATAATGAAAGGTCATATAATTTAATTTAGGTAATTGATATTTTGAATTTAACCGTATTTCATAAAATGTAATTAGTATGTTTACTTTATAATTTAAATTAAAAATAATTATTTGAACTCAATGATATCTTGATAAATAAAATTTTATTTATTTTAAAAATAATCCTTACAATATTATATTTAAATTCTAGATTATTATTCTATCACAAATATTTTATAAAATTATTATATTACTCATATATATTTAACTCTAATTCTAAAATTCCTAAATAAAATCCTAATTCCCCAATCCCTAAATCAAAACACAACGCACACACACGTTCAGAAAAGGAAGGAAATGAGAAACAGGGGGAGTTCGAGGGGGAATACGAAGGGAAGGATAGGGAGAAGAGCCTGCCGGCGTTGCGCCCAGCTCGTCACCGTGGAGCTGTCGCCGCTCTCATCACGGTCCGTTGCTCGTTGTCGCTGCTGGGTTTTTCGTCAGCGCTACTGCAGACAAGAAGAGAAAGAGTGAAAGCCAGCGCGAGAGAAGAGGAGGAGGGGCGCTGTCTCGCGCCGTCACTGTCACGTCTTGTTGTCACAGCTATGGAGACTGCCACCGTTGTTATAATCGTGAACTGAGGAGAAAGGGAGAGTGACACTGAGAGAGATTGACGGAAGCCAGTGAATCGCATGAGAGAAGGGGAGCCGATTTCCGTCACCGCCACCGCACCCAGTCGCCACCGGTGGAGCTCGCCGTCCCTGGAGGTGAATCGGTGTCGCGTCCTTGCTGCCAGGGCCACCAGCGCTACTTCTACTCCTCAAATTCTGCCTCTTTTCCTTTGGGGGTTTCTGCCGCAAATTCCACCCCAACATCACCATCCTTCTTGTATTCGTTGGAGAACTTCTTACTTCTTAGTTTCCTGATTTTCAGGTATTCGTTTTTCACTTTCCTTTTAAAATATATAAATAACAATAATAAAAAAGAATCTCTTACACACTATATTTTGTGCTAGTGATATATTCTTCTGTGTTGTGGATAACTAGATCATGCAATTTTATAAGTCCTACTCCCATTTAGACAATTGTATGAGGCATGTCGTTTCTTCCTTTTCTGAATGAACATCTGAAATTTAGTCACCATCTAATTTGTTTTTACCTAGTATTCAATTTCTTATTGCTGTCAATTTTATGAAAGTGAGATCTATAGTTTTATATAGTGGATAATGGAATAATCTATAACAACCAGATCCTAAATTTTGATAACTCTAGTCTTTAGGTATTTGTTGTTTTATCTCTAAGTGGTTGAGTATTATATTATTCTGTTACATTGCTGATCATAGTAGGAAGATTTATTTGAATGATCTCAGCATTATCTGTGTGATGTTGATTTAGATTAAAAACATTTTGATACCGGGCATAGCAGAGCCACACGGCAGCTAGCAAAACTGCAGGGATGACATAAGCAATTGCACATCTGATCAACTAGATGCTGTGCAAGGTGAAAAAGAATAGAATCAATGAATGTGTGTATGTTAATAATGAGTAACATATTTGATTTGTTCAGGGTTTAGAGAGGATTTCATAAAGGCATTGAGTGGGGGTGCAGAACTCTCCATCAAAAGGAATGTTCATAGATTAAAAAGTAAGCATTAATGTAATATACGAGTTTAATTGTTAGCATGTTGTGTTAAGTTGTTAGCTGCAACTTTTTTTGCTTCTTTTCTTCTTCTTGATTAAGTTGGTAATTACAATCAATAAATGGATGCAATTCAGAGGGAAAAAGTCTATGTTTAATTTGCCTAAGTTTGCATGGATCATTTCCTAATTTTTATAGTTTTAATTAGTTGTACACACATGTAGAAGTTTAATTTGCATGTATCGACTTGTTGCATTTAGGCAGGAGAAAGCTTGGAGGAAGCTGTGAGAAGAGAAACATGGGAGGAGACTAGTATTGAAGTGGGAGAAGCTCTCAGCCATGGCCTGGTAAAATATATTTCACATACCTTATATAAAAGTAGTTTGTTCAATTATGCTTACATTTCTTTTGCTCCATTAATTTTGTAATTGGTCAAATTAAATCATCTTCTTTTCCCAAATTAGTGCAGTGGCGGTTTCTTTGATTCACCAAAGGCATAATAATACATCGTGAGATACTTATAAATATGAGTGAATTCCAACTTAGCATTGTGATTGAAAAATTTTGCTCTTATAATAATAACCTCTTTTGTTTATCTATCTCTTCATGAGCTGAACATTAATAATGAACTTAATTATAGCTCTTACAACTCAGCTTTCAATTCTTTTGGTCTTGGCCTTCTTCAGAGGTTGAAACTACCGTTGTTGTGTCTTTGCTTTCTCCATCTTCTTTTGCTGGAGTAAAAAATTTTAAGAAGTTACATAAAAAATGTTTTTACCTTAGGACTATGATCATCATAATTGATAACAAGTCTTGTTACAGCATAGTACCAAAAGACAATTTGAGTCCAGCTGGATCTATTGGAATTTGGTTTCTTTCTCTGCTAACATACCGTTTTGCTGCTCCTTCCCAACAAAACCTTCATCATGCTCTGGTTTTGGTGATTCTCTCTATTACTGTTTTTATGTTCTTGCTTGATTTTGATGCATGTATGATTGATTTGATTTTTGTTAATTTGATGTGGCAAAATGGGGATTCCAACCATGTTTTGAGGATCTTTGACGAGGAGGCACAAGCTATGCAATCGGTTCGAAACTCAAGGCTTGAGCTGGAGAATTCTACTGCACTTGGGAAAACCATCCTTTCATCAATACATGGGCAAAGGGAACGCTTGAAGGTATTTTGAAAGATGTTTAATGAAACGGCATAACAAGTTTGAAACAGACTTTTCATTTACTTTTTGTATAGTTATATATAGTTGTCAAAATTGTTGTTTACATAGCACTTCTTGAAGAAATGGTTCATTTTCTTGCAGATTTCATTTGTGACTAATAAGTTGCTTTTGAACAAGTGTAGCTTCTGTCTCTTCTTTGGTGAAAAGCTAAATTTAAAATTTTACTTTAGATTTTATTTCTAGCAATGTTAACACTAAATAATTACTGCAGAGTGCTCATCAGAAAGCATTGGATATGCTGAACACAGTGGGGATGCTAAATTTTGTTTTGAGGCTAATTGAGAGATGTGCTGAACACAGTGGGGATGATATAAAGAAAATATTTTCCATAGCAATATATATACATAATTTAGTTATCTAAATGTAATATTTTGATGTGTTATGTATTTTTTGTAAACAGACTTTACCTGGTATTACATATAATGAATAAAAACATATCCAGCTTATAATATAAAATTTATGATCTAATTTTTTTGAATTTTTCATTTTTAGATTTATTTTGTGATTATCATAAATTTGGGATGCAATTATGCTTTAAAAAAATAAATCTCATAAAATAGAGTAGGCTATGGTCACGATTTTTAAAATAGGGTGACCATAGATAAGCTATGGTCACGGTAAAAACTGTGACCATAGATAAGGCTAGGGTCACGGTTTTAAGGAGGGGTGACCATAGAGGATATGGTCACGACCAAAATCGTGACCATAGATATGGCTATGGTCACGGTTTTGAGGAGGGGTGACCATAGGCTCTATGGTTACGGCCAAAACCGTTACCATAGATAAGGCTATGGTCACGGTTTTGAGGAGGGGTGACCATAGAGGCTATGACCATGGCCAAAAAGACCATAGATATGGCTATGGTCACGGTTTTAAGGAGGGGTGACCATAGGCTCTATGGTCATGGCCAAAACCGTGACCATAGATAAGGCTATGGTCATGGTTTTGAGGAGGAGTGACCATAGAAGCTATGGTCACGGTTTTGAGAAGGGGTGACCGTAGAGGCTATATGGTCACGGCCAAAACCATGACCATAGATAAGCCTATGGTCACGGTTTTAAGGAGGGGTGACCATAGAGGCTATGGTCACGGTTTTAAGGAGGGGTGACCATAGGCTCTATGGTCACGGCCAAAACCGTGACCATAGATAAGGCTATGGTCACGGCCAAAACCATGACCATAGATATGGCTATGGTCACAGTTTTTATGCATGACCATAGATTGTCCTATGGTCACGGTTAAAAACCGTGGCCTAAAGTGTCAGAATTTGAAAATTGTAACCGTGACCATAGAAACCGTGATATAGGTAAAAAAACCGTGACCATAGACCTATGGCCATGGCAGAATAGGCCACGGTAAAAAACCGTGACCAAAGGTCCAAAACCGTGACCATAGATCTATGGTCACTCTTTTCATTAGCTATGGTCACAGTTTTTTACCGTGACCATATGCCTTTTTTTGTAGTGCTATAAGTGGTAGTTTAAGTAGTATTGGAACTGGTTTGGGTAAAACATCCAAGAGTCTTGGGTCAACTATTGAGGAATTGGATTTGGATTATGACAAGCCATATGATTATGATATTGAAGCATTCAACAGCCCAGTGTCATCTGAAGACGAAGGGAGGACTGCATATGATGCCTTTAATGAAGAAATTGAGTATGGGGAGGTTAAATTTAAAGTTGGACAAACCTTCACTACAATAGAAGCATTCAAGAGTGCACTGAATGATTATTTTATATATGAGGGTAAAAATATTATGTATCTAAAGAATGAAAAGCAGAGGGTCAGGGCAGCATGTGCTGATGAAAATTGTTTATGGTTAATATTAAAATCATGGAATAGTGCATAAGGATGTTTTTAAGTAAAAATTTTGTTTAATGAATATAATTTTGGGAGGAATTTTAGCAGCAACCTTGTTGATAGGCAATGAATAACATCAAAGTTAGTTAAAAGACTTCTTACTCAACCATACATGAAACCAAAACAGGCTATGAAATATATAATTGAGGACAACAACATCCAACTGAGTGGCAAAATGATAAGCAGGGCACTTAAGGCAGCTAACGAGGAGGTAATTGGCGACGAAAGAGCACAGTATGATAAGATTAGGGATTACTTGATGGAACTGCATAGGAGCAACCCTGATTCAATTGCATGAATAGATGTAATACCTTAGCCAAAGTCTCTTTTTTTGTTTGATAGACTATATATAAGCTTGAATGCTTGCAAGAAGGACTTTTTAGAAGGACGTAGGCCTTTGATTAGCTTAGATGGTTGTTTTCTTAAGAGATATTACAGCGATTAGCTATTATCTGCAGTGGGTTAAGATGAAAATGACCATTTCTTTGTTATTGCATACGCAGTTGTGCCAAATGAGTGTAAAGACACTTGAAAATGGTTCTTAACACAACTTCAAGAAGACTTAGGTGATAGCACGGAAAGCGACTGGAACTTCATTTCAGAGCAACAAAAGGTAGTGAAAAAAAGCTATTTTTTAATATGCGTTATTGGTCTAAAATAGCACACCCTGGAGGACAGGCTTACTGGCGTTTAAACACCAGTAAGGATAGCAGAATGGGCGTTTAACGCCCAGTCTGGCAGTATTCTGGACGTTAAACGCCAGAATTGGCAGACAGACTGGCGTTTAACACCAGAAAAGGGTGTCTGGTTGGCGTTAAATGCCAGAAAAGGGCATCAGCCTGGCGTTTAACGCCAGAAAAAGGTAGCAGAGATGGCGTTAAACGCCAGAAATGGCACACAAAGGGCGTTTAAACGCCAGAAAGGTGCAAGGACCAGAATTCCTTGAGACCTCAGGATCTGTGGACCCTACAGGATCCCCACCTACCCCAACTCTCTTTCTCTCCTCTTCACACCTTTCCATAACACTCTTCCCTAAATACCCTTGACCAATCACATCAACACCTATTCTCCAAACACCATTCACCTATCAAATCCTACCCTCTCCCCCATAATTTCTTCACCACTCATATCCATCCACTATTTCCCAAAAACCCATCATAAAACCCCACCTACCTTACCATTCAAATTCAAAACATTTTCCTCCCAAACCCAACCCCTTCATACACGACTTCCCTCTATCTCTCTTACCCTATAAATATCCCTCCTTACCACCTTCAATTTCACACATCATAAACACTCCTACCCCCCTTGGCCGAATCCAAAACACCCCCCATCTCCTCCATTTCTTCATCTTCTCCTCTTTTCTTTCTTCTTTTGCTCGAGGACAAGCAAACCTTTTAAGTTTGGTGTGGGAAAAAGCTCTGCTTTTTATTTTTCCATAACCATCAATAGCAACTAAGGCAGGAGAAACCTCTAGAAAGAAGAAAGGAAAGGCAATTGCTTCCACCTTCGAGTCATGGGAAATAGAGAGATTCATCTCAAAGTCCATCAAGACCATTTCTATGAAGTTGTGGCCAAGAAAAAGGTGATCCCCGAGGTCTCCTTCATACTAAAAAAGAGTGAATATCCGGAGATCCGACGTGAGGTTCGAAGAAGAGGTTGGGAAGCTCTCACCAACCCCATCCAAAAAGTTAGAATCTTAATGGTTCAAGAGTTCTATGCTAATGCATGGATCACTAAGAACCATGATCAAAGTGTGATCCCGAACCCAAAGAATTGGCTCACAATGGTTCGGGGAAAATACTTGGATTTCAGTCCAAAAACTATAAGGTTGGCATTCAACTTGCCAATAATGAGAGGAGATCCTCATCCTTTCACTGGAAGAGTCAACTTTGATCAAAGGTTGGACCAAGTCCTCATGGACATCTGTGTGGAAGGAGTGCAATGGAAGAGAGACTCCAAAGGCAAGCCAGTTCAATTGAGAAGGCTCGACCTCAAGCCCGTGGCTAGAGGATGGTTAGAGTTCATCCAACGCTCTATCATTCCTACTAGCAACCGGTCTGAAGTTACTGTGGACCGGGCTATTATGATTCATAGTATCATGATTGGAGAGGAAGTAGAAGTTCATGAGATCATATCTCTAGAACTATACAAGGTGGCTGACAAGCCCTCCACTTTGGCAAGGTTAGCCTTCCCTCATCTCATCTGTCACCTATGCAATTTAGACGGAATTGTCATAGAGGAAGACATCCTCATTGAAGAGGACAATCCCATCACTAAAAAGAGGATGGAGCAAATAAGAGAGCTCACTCATGGATCTCAACAAGAGCATGAGGAAGTCCCTCATCAAGAAATCTCTGAGATGCCTCAAGGGATGCATTTTCCTCCACATAACTATTGGGAGCAACTCAACACCTCTTTAGGAGAATTGAGTTCCAACATGGAGCAACTGAGAGTGGAGCACCAAGAGCACTCCATCATCCTCCATGAAATCAGAGAGGACCAAAAGGCCATGAGAGAGGAGCAACAAAGGCAAGGAAGAGACATAGAGGAGCTCAAGCACTCCATAGGATCTTCAAGAGGAAGAACTAGCCGCCGTCACTAAGGTAGACCCGTTCTTTAATTTCCTTGTTCTTATTTTTCTGCTTTTCGTTTTTATGCTTTATGTTTTGACTATGTTTTTGTTTTTATTACATGATCATTAGTGTTTAGTGTCTATGTCTTAAAGCTATGAATGTTCCATGAATCCTTCACCTTTCTTAAATAAAAAATGTTTTCTGAAAAAGAAAAAGAAGTACATGAATTTCGAATTCTATCTTGAAAATAGTTTAATTATTTTGATGTGGTGGCAATACTTTTTGTTTTCTGAATGAATACTTGAACATTGCATATTTTTTATAGTGAAGTTTATGAATGTTAAAATTGTTGGCTCTTGAAAGAATAATGAAAAAGGAGAAATGTTATTGATAATCTGAAAAATCATAAAATTGATTCTTGAAGCAAGAAAAAGCAGTGAAAAACACAAAGCTTGCGAAAAAAAAAAATTTGGCGAAAATAAAGAAAAAAATTAAATAAAGAAAAAGCCAATAGCTCTTAAACCAAAAGGCAAGAGCAAAAAGCGAATAACCCTTTAAACTAAAAGGCAAGGGTAAAAGGATCCAAGGCTTTGAGCATTAATGGATATGAGGGTCCAAAAGAATAAAATCCTGGCCTAAGCGGCTAAATCAAGCTGTCCCTAACCATGTGCTTGTGTCATGAAGGTCCAACTGAAAAGCTTGAGACTGAGTGGTTAAAGTCGTGGTCCAAAGCAAAAAGAGTGTGCTTAAGAGCTCTGGGCACCTCTAACTGGGGACTCTAGCAAAGCTGAGTCACAATCTGAAAAGGTTCACCCAGTTATGTGTCTGTGGTATTTATGTATCCGGTGGTAATACTGGAAAACAAGATGCTTAGGGTCACGGCCAAGACTCATAAAGTAGCTGTGTTCAAAAATCAACATACTGAACTAGGAGAATCAATAACACTATATGAATTCTGAGTTCCTATGGATGCCAATCATTTTGAACTTCAAAGGATAAAGTGAGATGCCAAAACTGTTCAGAAGCAAAAAGCTACTAATCCCGCTCATCTAATTGGAACTAAGCTTCATTGATATTTTGAAATTTATTGTATTCTCTCTTCTTTTTATCCTATTTTGTTTTTAGTTGCTTGGGGACAAGCAACAATTCAAGTTTGGTGTTATGATGAGCGGATAATTTATACCCTTTTTGGCATTATTTTTAGGTAGTTTTTAGCATGTTTTAGTCACTTTTATTATTTTTTTATTAGTTTTTGTGCAAAAATCATATTTATGGACTTTACTATGAGTTTGTATGTTTTTCTGTAATTTCAGGTATTTTCTGGCTGAAATTGAGGGACCTGAGCAAAAGTCTGATTCAGAGGCTAAGAAAGGACTGCAGATGTTGTTAGATTCTGACCCTCCAGCACTCGAAGTAGTTTTTCTGGAGCTACAAAAGTCCAATTGGCGAGCTCTCAATTGCTTTGGAAAGTAGACATCTTGGGCTTTCCAGAAATGTGTAATAGTCTATACTTTGCTCGAGATTTGATGGCCCAAACTGGCGTTCAAACGCCCACGAGAGACCCTTTTCTGGCGTACAACGCCAGAACTGGCACCAGAACTGGAGTTAAACGCCCAAACTGGCATCCAAGCTGGCGTTTAACTCTAGAAATGGCCTATGCACATGTAAAGCTCAATGCTCAGCCCAAGCACACACCAAGTGGGCCTCGGAAGTGGATTTCTACACTATCTGCACTTAGCTACTTATTTTCTGTAATCCCTAGTAACTAGTTTAGTATAAATAGCACTTTTTACTATTGTGTTAAAGAGGATATTATCATCTTTGGACTTGGAGGCTGGCCATTCGGCCATGCCTAGACCTTTTTCTCTTATGTATTTTCTACGGTGGAGTTTCTACACCTCATAGATTAAGGTGCGGAGCTCTGCTGTTCTTCATGAATTAATACAAGTACTATTGTTTCTCTTTCAATTCACGCTTACTTCCTCTCCAAGATATACTCTCGTACTTAATTCAATTAAGTCAGAATGAAGGGGTGACCCGTGATAATCACCCACTATTTTCGTTACTCGCTTAGCCAAGATCCGCGTGCCTGACAACCACAAGCGGTCTGCATGATATTCAACGTAGTCATTAGACGACAGCCAGAGTATATTCTCTTGGATCTCTAATCCACAAACCGAGTCTGTGAGATTAGAATCTTCGTGGTATAGGCTAGAACCAATTGGCCACATTCTTGAGATCCAGAAAGTCTAAACCTTGTCTATGGTATTCCGAGTAGGATCTGGGAAGGGATGACTGTGACGAGCTTTAAACTCGCGAATGTTGGGTGCAGTGACAGTGTGCAAAAGGATAGAGAGATCCTATTTCGACGCTAGTGAGAACCAACAGATAATTAGCCGTGCGGTAGCTGTACCTAGTATTTTTCATCCGAGACGAGAAATTTGACAATTGATTAGCCGTGCAGAAACCGTATTTTTCATCCGAGAGGATCATACAGCTTGCCATGAAAGGGAGCACGCATGATTAGAAGAAGACAATAGGAAAGCAGAGGTTTAGAAGCAACAAAGCATCTCCAAACGCTTATCTGAAATTCCCACCAATGAATTACATAAGTATCTTTATTTTATTTTATGTTTTATTTATCTTTTAATTATCAAAACCTCATAACCATTTGAATCTGCCTGACTAAGATTTACAGGATGACCATAGCTTTCTTCAAGCCGACAATCTCCATGGGATCGACCCTTACTTACGTAAGGTATTACTTGGACGACCCATTGCACTTGCTGGTTAGTTGTACGGAGTTGTAAAAAGTGTGATCACAATTTCGTGCACCAAGTTTTTGGCACTGTTGCCGGGGATTATTTGAGTTTGAACAACTGACGGTTCATCTTGTTGCTTAGATTGGGTAATTTTATTTTATGTTTAAGCTTTTTATTTTTATTTTCAAAAAAAAAAATAATAAATACAAAAAAATATGTTCTTCAAAATTTTTAAGAATGAATTCTAGAGCTTCATGAGATATGTTGAAGCCTGATGGGCTGTTAAGCCATGTCTAATCTTTTGGACCGAGGTTTTCACTTTCCATTGTAGAAAGGACATGTCTGCATTTGTTATGCTAAAGCTTGGCTGGCCATTTGGCCATGTCTAATTCTTTTGGACCGAAGCTTTAGAATAACATTGCATGAATCCTGGAATTCTTATTAAAAATTATCCCGGGAGAGAGTTTGACAACACAACATAGGATGCTCGTCATGGATTTTTACGTTGAGCAAAAGTTGAGGAAAAGACATCATATGTAGAACCCAAGGACGAGGTGGTGGTGGATGAAAAGTGAGGAACAAAGAAGCTTTCTAAGATGGGTAGGAGAAAAGGCAAAGTGGGATGGGAATAGAAGAGCGGAAGATATGTAGAGGGAGATGGCAGAAGTTATTAGAAGAACAACAAAAGAAAGTTTTGGTGAATCTAAAGGAATCTGACCAAGATACAAAGAGTCTTAGTGGTGGAATGCGAGTATACAAGAAGAGATAAAGATAAAAAGAAAGTGCTTTAAAGAGTGGTCTTTATGCCACAATGCGGATAATTGGAAAAAAAAAATAAAAAGCGGCTAAGAAAGAGACAAAAGTGGCTATAAGTGAAGCAAGAACAAGAGCATATGAGGGTCTCTACCAATCTTTGGGTACGAAAGAAGGAAAACAAGGTATATATAGAATCACAAAGAGCCGTGAAAGAAGAACGAGAGATTTGGATCAGATTAAGTGCATAAAGGATAAGGACGGAGAGATGCTGGTTCAAGAGGAGAAGATTAATGAAAGGTGGAAGAGCTACTTCTACGAGTTATTTAATGAAGGACATAAGACTCTTCTGAGCCTTGGTCGGTTATGCACAAGGGAAGAAGATCAAAACTTTGACTACTATCGAAGGATTCGAGACTTTGAGGTATAAGAGGCTCTAAAGCCGATGAAAAATGGTAGGGCAGCAGGACCTGATAATATCCCGATTGAGGTTTAGAAGGGCCTTAGAGGAAAAGGTATCAACTGGTTAACCAAGCTTTTTAATGAGATTTTAAGGTCAAAGAAGATGCCTGATGAGTGGAGAAGAGCACCTTGGTACCTATCTACAAGAATAAGGAGGATATACAAAGTTGCGGAAACTATAGAGGGATCAAGCTCATGAGCCATACCATGAAGTTATAGGAAAGGGTGATAGAATGGAGGTTGAGAAAAGAGACACAAGTAACAGAGAACCAATTCGGATTTATGCCAGGCAGATCTACCACCGAAGCGATATATGTGTTAAGAAGGATGATGGAGAGATATCATAGTAATAAAAGGGATCTACATATGGTATTTATTGATCTGGAAAAAATGTACAATAGGGTGCCAAGGGAGGTCTTATGGAAGGTCTTAGAAAAGAGGAGAGTAAGGATTGCATATATTCGTGCAATTAAAGACATGTATGATGGGGCCACAACTAGTGTGAAGACTCAAGGTGGTGTGTCAGAGGAATTTTCTATTGGTATAAGATTACACCAGGGATCATCCTTAAGTCCATACCTTTTCACATTAGTCTTGGTAGTACTCGCAGACCACATCCAAGAGCATATGCCATGGTGCATGCTTTTTACCGATGATATCGTCCTTATGGGAGAGTCAAGGGAAAACCTAAATAAGAAGTTGGACTTATGGAGAGAAGCTCTAGAAGTGTATGGTCTATGCATAAGCCGTAGCAAGACAGAGTATATGGAATGTAGGTTTGGTTTGAGAAGGAAAAACCCTAATATAGAGGTGAAGATTGGAGAAAACATCCTATGAAATGTAAGTTAGGTGCATCATACAGGATAATGGAGAGATTAAACAGGATGTAAATCATAGGATCCAAGCAGGTTGGTCAAAATGGCGGAGTGCATCTGATTTTATATGCGACAAAAATGTGCCTTTAAAACATAAAGGTAAATTCTATTGCACTGCTATAAGTCCGGCTATGCTTTATGGTACGGAGTGTTGGGCGGCCAATGGGGAGCACGAACATAAGCTGAGTGTGGCAGAGATGAAGATGTTGAGATGGATAAGTAGTCATACGCGATTGGATAAAATAAGGAACGAAGATATAAGGGAGGGAGTTGGAGTAGCACCCATTGTGGAAAAGATGGTAGAATCGCGTCTCAAGTGGTTTGGACATGTGAGAAGAAGACCGATAGAATACCCAGTCAGGAGGGTGGATGAGATGGAAGAGGCACAAGGGGTGAAAGGAAGAGGAAGATCTAAGAAGACCATCTATGAGGTGGTCAAACGAGATCTACATGTAAACAGTCTCTCTGTAGACATGATACATGACAGATCTCAATGGCGTCGTTTGATTCATGTAGCTGACCCCACATAGTGAGACAAGACTTTGTTGTTGTTGTTGTTGTTGTTGTTGTTGTATACATTATTATACATTAATATGCATGGTTGGTCTAAATTTTTTTCATTGGCATGTGTTGTTCAGAGTATGGTCTGATAGGACACTACTACAAGACTTGGACCAATACACCTCAAGACCCAAATTAAAAACCCATGACAAAGAAGGAAAAAAGGGCAAAGAAAGGGACTTTGCAATTTGTAGCTAACACTGAGCATGTATAATTCAACAAGTTTTGAATCACATCAATATATAATTAAGGGGTTAACTGTCCTATAAATATATAGTTAAGGAATTAAGTGTCCTAATTGGTTAAATGTTATTGTGTCCCAATCTTATGATTTGATGATTAAATAGGTTCAACAAATAGGAGGGAACAACTCAACTAGCAATGCAAAAAAAAAAACTAGATTAGATGCTGCTGTGAGTTTAGCCAATCATCTTCACTTCATTTGACATAATACTAATTTCATTGTTACCCTAACAGTTACCATTTATGATAGGCTAAGGCAAAGAAGAACACAAAAAAACTTCCCAAAATATCTATAAGAGGACAATCAGTGAACCATAGTTAAGGGGAGAAAATTAATATCTCTCAATCTACACCCCAGGCAGATGAGGTAAAAAATGATCCTAAGTTGAATTTGTAGTCCCTATTTAATTTAATTATGAACTTTGCTATGGTATTATTGAGATGTGTTAATTTTTCTTTTCTGATGATAGCCTACAAGGTTCAACACAACCCTGCATCATGCTTTAGAAAAAAGCAGCGAATTGTGAGATCCACTTGTCCAATAGCACAAGGCTCAAGTTAGATGCACCTAAGGCCAACCCCATCTGATGGTTCAAGTCAATATGCTTCAACGAACCAAGGTGTAGCAAGAGGAGTATCAGTAGAGACTATGAATGCAACAACTTCAGGGACGGCAGCAAGGCTTTTTAAGTTCATCCCCACTCCAGGGATTAGGCCTTCGAACAATAATTTAGTAGTTGATCTAGTTTTACAAGTTTGGGACTAGGAATAATAGATATTTTGGGCGTTAGCTTATTTTTAAGTGTCTATTTTGGTTATCAAATTGCAAGACTAATACAATATTTTATTACTTTCTTGGACAACTATGTTGATTAGGGACCTTATGTTGCCTTACTTTTGTTATTATATAATTAGGTGTTAAGATATGCAACCAGTAATATAAATGATTGGATACTTTTTTGGATAACTATATTGATAAAGGCTGTTATGTTTTTCTTATTTTATTATTATGGTATTATGTGCTAAATTTCAACAGGTGGCTTCTTATTTTGTTATCTTGCATAATGCCTAATTTCATTATAAAATCATGTATACTACTACATTCTTTAAAATCGAATAAAGATTCATTTGAAAATTAAAGCAAATTAATTATATTTATATTCATGCATCAAAAGTGATCGACGGGAACAAATGCCATAGCCTAAATAACTTAACAACTATGATCATAATTTTTCACAATACTCCAAAAGCAACATATGATCTCTCTAAACTATAACAGTAAATAAGTTTGCAACTAGAATTTCAGCAACAAATGGTAAGACAACACATCCAACACTGGTGCACCTAATTTGACTAAAATTCAATCTAGATTTCTTCAAATAAATTTCTAAGCCAACCAATCTTTCCTCTAATTCCTTAACTTTGTTATTATTTGCAGCAGAAAAACCTTCTTTATGATTTTGATTCAGCTTCAAACTTCTGAACGAAGGAGTCCTTGTAGCATTCTCATTGAATAATACAACATAATCATCAAGCCAATAAAAGTACTTGCAATGAGGTGTTGGAGTCTATAAAATGATATTCTTTTTCTAAGAAGGTTTAATTACTCTGTTGGTCCCTATAGTTTTGCGAAATTTTCAATTAGGTCCTTATACTTTTTTTCCTTTTAATTGGGTCCCTGCACCAATTTTTTTTCAATTAGGTCATTCTTTACAGTAATTGACTTAATTATATAGGGACCTAATTAAAAGAAAAAAAAAGTATAGGGATCTAATTAAAAAAAATTTGGTGCAATGATTCAATTAAAAGGAAAAAAAGTATAGGGACCTAATTAAAAATTTCGCAAAATTATAGGGACCAACAGAATAATTAAACCTTCTAAGAATCTAATAGTAAACAAAGTGAATATAAATTTAATTGTTAATAAACCTACCTTGAAGTAAGAGCATCGAAAGAATAGTCTGTTTGGGTTATATCAGTTCCTGACATGAACAAAATTGCATAAATTCCACAATTACACTCTAAGGCAACCCACTTCTTCTTCCTCTTTGATCTCACACTCCTAGAAATATTCAAACTCCAACCTGATTCGTTTTTAACTCTCTCTCACTTTGTCGATTTGACATCGACCCACGTTCTTCATTCTCAATCTGCCGTCTTAGGTGCAGCATTTGAATCTCCCATCCCAATTAAAGCGATGATGTTTTTGTTTGAGAGAAAGGGATAGATCGTCCCCTATCTATTTTTCACTTGCCAACTTGGCACTTAATGGACACCTAATGGCCAACTCATCTCCGTTAACTGACATGTAGGCTAATTCTGTTTGGTTTTAAGACTGGAATCCATGGAAGGGACACTATGTCTGACGGCACATAAAGACAGGGGTTAGGACATACTTTTTTTTAACAGGGATCGTTTTATCCTTCTAGGCTAATTTTCCTATGTTTTTTACTTAGTCTAATGTATAAAGTGTACAATTTCCTAAGTAATATTGATGTTCTTAGTAGATCTTTAGCCCGAGATGAAGCTACTTTACCACCTTGGAGTGGACCCATCAACTCAGAGAGGAAAGGCTAGAACCTACTTACGAAAAATGATTGTCATAGTGTCTAAAAGTGTTTGCCTAACTTACCAAAAAATGTTAAAAAATAATATTTAATTTTAAATAATTATTAAATATTTAAAATTTATTATAAAAAGTAAGTTAGGCATCAAATTATAGACATCATAGAATTTATCTTTATGAAAATCTTGGTAATGATCTTGTAAATCACATTATATAAGCTAATTGGATGGAACTCTTTTAACCAAGTTCGAATCTCCACCTTTAGGATAAGCACGACATATTTCAGAGACAGTATTACCATATGTTTTTTCAAAAATATTTTATTCATGAAATGTTAGATGTGAGTACCAATGAAATCCTAGAATTCCTTGTAAAAGAGAGCTTGAAAACTATTTGTCCCAAAAGCATTAAAAGAGTTCATTCCCATGGCCGTTTTCCTCACCTCTTCCATCATTACTAGATCAGTTAATCTTTGACTAGCTTCCTAGCTAAGTTTTAGGAGAGAAAAATATCTCATACCATCAATATCAATATCTTCCATGGACAGAAAAGTTTTTAAACGAACAAATTAGGTTCTACCTCAAGAGAATCAGTATTTAGAAACCAAGTTTTATACTCTAAGAAGAGACTATGAATCTCTTCCGTCGTTCAATATCTCTCTCTCTCTCTCTCTCTCTCTCTCTCTCTCTCATGTTATGG
>NC_029794.2:118475716-118485732 GCF_000816755.2 Arachis ipaensis
TTAATGGACACCTAATGGCCAACTCATCTCCGTTAACTGACATGTAGGCTAATTCTGTTTGGTTTTAAGACTGGAATCCATGGAAGGGACACTATGTCTGACGGCACATAAAGACAGGGGTTAGGACATACTTTTTTTTAACAGGGATCGTTTTATCCTTCTAGGCTAATTTTCCTATGTTTTTTACTTAGTCTAATGTATAAAGTGTACAATTTCCTAAGTAATATTGATGTTCTTAGTAGATCTTTAGCCCGAGATGAAGCTACTTTACCACCTTGGAGTGGACCCATCAACTCAGAGAGGAAAGGCTAGAACCTACTTACGAAAAATGATTGTCATAGTGTCTAAAAGTGTTTGCCTAACTTACCAAAAAATGTTAAAAAATAATATTTAATTTTAAATAATTATTAAATATTTAAAATTTATTATAAAAAGTAAGTTAGGCATCAAATTATAGACATCATAGAATTTATCTTTATGAAAATCTTGGTAATGATCTTGTAAATCACATTATATAAGCTAATTGGATGGAACTCTTTTAACCAAGTTCGAATCTCCACCTTTAGGATAAGCACGACATATTTCAGAGACAGTATTACCATATGTTTTTTCAAAAATATTTTATTCATGAAATGTTAGATGTGAGTACCAATGAAATCCTAGAATTCCTTGTAAAAGAGAGCTTGAAAACTATTTGTCCCAAAAGCATTAAAAGAGTTCATTCCCATGGCCGTTTTCCTCACCTCTTCCATCATTACTAGATCAGTTAATCTTTGACTAGCTTCCTAGCTAAGTTTTAGGAGAGAAAAATATCTCATACCATCAATATCAATATCTTCCATGGACAGAAAAGTTTTTAAACGAACAAATTAGGTTCTACCTCAAGAGAATCAGTATTTAGAAACCAAGTTTTATACTCTAAGAAGAGACTATGAATCTCTTCCGTCGTTCAATATCTCTCTCTCTCTCTCTCTCTCTCTCTCTCTCTCTCTCATGTTATGGAATTGGAAGATGGATCATCCAAACTACTTGAAATTTAAAAGGATTAAGACTACTTTTACTAACTTCTGTTTTCCTACATCGAACTAATATGGGACAATAATCAGAGGAAAACTTTCCAAGAATCTCACTATAAGCTTATGAAAAAAGTATGTGTCACTCTTTGTTAATAAGAACTCTCTAGCTAATTTATTGGCTATGCCAACACTTCCTTTAATCTTTCTATACCATGTGAACTTCTTGCATATCACCCCATATCCATTGATCCAAGGTTGTAGCAAAGGCTTTTGCTCTTACTCCATTAAAGACTTGTTAGAGATATAACCATTAATGTTACTTTTTTCTATCAACTTAAGTTTTTGGCATAAGTGGTTTCATGACATGGTATCAGAGCTCTATGTCCGAAAGGTCAAGAGTGGTTTCACAAAATTTTGCGTAAAGGATCCAAATTCCTCTATTGTCACCATGAGCCTCAGCCACTCCCTTTTTTTTTGTATTGTATTACTACTAAAAATAGGGTTTCTTTTAACAAAAACTTTAGACGGAATTTATTTGGCTCATCTGAATAAGTAAAAATCTAACAAATAAATATCTATTTGAAATCTTTTGCAAAATTACCTAAAAAGGTTTCAAATAGAATTTCGGACGAAATATAAATTAGTAACAAGAATTTTTAAGACGAAAAAAATGTCTAAAAAATTTGTCCAAAACAAAAATTATATATCTCTAATTTGTTCAAATTTTATCTCAATTGTATTTTAATTAAAATTCGTTCGATGAACACCAATTTCTAGTAGTATATACTATCCTAGAAAAGCTTCATTTTCTCAAATTTAATATGAGTTTCTAGAATTATAAAGATTGAAAGGTGAACTTTGGTAACAATCTCTTTACAGTACAGTGAATAGGGGACATTTTATTTGAAGCCCCTCACATTCCATGCTAAAACATTAAAATCAGCACTATCCATAAGAAACAAGAAGGAAATAATAAGGAACAGCAAGCATGGCTTATAACGTCACATTATCCCTCTCTGACTCATTCTCCAGATGAATTCCTGTAACTCCCCTATGCCTTAAACAATGTAAAATCCAGTAGAATCAGATATAGCAATTGTATTTATTTATTGTTTCTTTAAATTAATCAAAATGGCACGTATAAATGTAGTTATGTTAAGTAGAAATGGGTAAATTAAAGTAGTAATTTTAATTTGAAAATAACAATGCTAGGGAATCAAGTCCCTATCAGCCAAAAACCAGCCAAATGGCTCTGTGTTGACACCAAAAAGCCCAATTCAATTCAGATTACCCCAAAATTGACCCAGGGCAAACCACATTCACCCTCACCAAAAGCCCTACCTTTGCTTTCACTGTTTTACCACAAGGAAGTTTGACAATCATCCACACCCGCGCCACGCTTCTGGGAACATCGCGCAACTCTCTTCCCTCTCTTCTCCAGACGCTGCGACGCCGCCCCAAGCCTGTCCGCGCATTGTGCCTCCACGCACGAAACTAGAGCGACGCGACTCTGCTGCTGCATGCGGGTTCTACTGGCGCCGCTGAAGCCTGCTGGTGCAGCTGGGCCGTCCGCCAGTGGGTCTCACTAGTTGGCAAGTATTGTAGATGTTTCTTCTGTTTTTCTATGCATGTTTTGAAAAGAGATTTTGACATGGTTTGGTTGTAGTGGTTCGGTGAACATTAGTTGAATGGGTGTTTTTTATATGCTGTACAACTTAGGTAATTTAATCTTGGGGAATCACTGGTAAGTATGTTTTTTTTTTCTAATCTGTGCTAGGATTTAGAAACTGCTGTGGTAATCTATTTGATTTAATTTTGCTAATTCGCTATATGTTGCTGAATTGCTGTAATTAGAAATCGAATGTTGTTGAAATTATGATTGGATGTTGCAATTGTTAGAGATTGGATGTTGCTTTTATCTAGGTTGGATATTGTAATTGTAGTTGTTAGAAATTTGATGTTTCTGTTCTGCTCTAGGGTTTAGATACTAGGAATGGTGTTCATATGAGATGTTCTTTGATATTGCTAAATTACTGGACGTTTTTGTTAAATAATTTTGGATATTTGAGTGTATGATTTGAAATTAATTTTTCATGTTACTGCTTTTGTGTGTTTTGCTGGATTTCTGTTGTATACAATAGCTGATGTTCTTCCTTGTGGTTTGGGAGTTTCAGAAAAAAAAAGTTAGTTATAACTTGGTTTGAATGTGGCCATTTAAAATTGTAGCATCAAAAAGTGATTTTTTAGACAGATTTGTTGGAGTTTTAACTTGATCTATTGGTAGCTATGAGACGAATATCTAGTTGGACAACTGTATGGTTCTTTTATCTGAGATTGGTTTTTTTTTTAATTATAGATTGGAAGGTTCTTTTGTTAAACAAATAAATATTTCTTTTTATACTAAATTGATGATTCTTTGAAATGAATCATCATTTAAGGTGGAAATTAACTTTGAAGTAATTTAACGTATGTTGTACTTATTAATTCAATTGTTGTGACTTATGAGTATTTTTATAGTTAGTATATAATAGACATAGATGGATATTCATTTGTTATATGCATGTCAATTTCTCATTACTCTGACATGTTGCATGTCCGACCATGTCTCTGTTATCTAGTTCCAAATAGAGTGTTTTTTCTTTAATTCAGAAGGTGAGAAGTTCTTGAAAGTATGAAACTTTTCTTATCTTTTCTTCTGATTTGTCATAAGCTGGTGATGTTATGTTGCATCATGTTTCGATTATCAAAGGGAGGAAAAAAGAGTTTCTTTCTTTCCATCTTTCTATGTTTATGCTTTGATTGAGGGTTGAAGATGGGTTTGATTTTGAAATTAGCACTACTGGTTTAAGGTTCTACTCTTGTCTGGTTTTATTTTTTTTTGGGCTTGTGCATGTTGGCTTTGAGTTTCAAATATTGTATCTCTATGCATGTGTTTGAACAATTGTAGACTCAAATGCATATTTTTTGGTGCTAAAACCAAACCAATGGAAATGATTGTATTTCTCATTGAGTTTAAGAGGAAAGATGAAGAATAAAGAAAACCCTTTTATTTAGATACTAGAAGCCAACTATAGCATGAAGAAATCATTTCTTTTTTCTTCTGACTCTGATTGGTAATTGATTGTTACTGTTTTCTTAATTGTGTTCTGGATTTTGGATGGTGAAATTATAGTAAATGTTGGCTGATTTGTGTCGAACTAGGTTTTGGTACTTACTCATGATTCAAGCATCAATTTATCAGGAACTCTAAATTTGTTTCTACAACTTGAGGTGTAGCTTAATGCTTGTTCATTCATGTTTGCTATATGCAGATTTTAGGGGCTGTTTCTTGTGAGACCGCAGCAGGATTGATTTGCAGCAAATCCCAACCAACATGGGGAAAAAGGTAAAATGATATTTACCATTCACATTTTAATATTCCGCATTATCTTATGTTTGACTTACAAATAGTGTAACAATTAGTAGAAATTATTAGAGTCCCGGTGCTCACCCAGCTACATACATGACATGATGAGTACGTTATCAAAAAATAACTCCGTTGAGAAGCTTGCGGAGATTGATGAGATTGGTTTCGGATTCTTAAGGCTTGTTCCAAATTGGTTGGTAAAGCAAGCCATCATGGTTCACATAGCTGAGTCTTATCAAGTTAAGCAGAGAACTTTTATACTCGACATTGGCAACATCTGCCTCAATGCCGAGTTTATCGGGAAGGTTTTCGGCCTTCTGTCTCAAGGTAACTTCTGCTATCTTAATTACCTAGTCTTGCGTAGGCGTGCTGGTGTAAATATCTTTGCGTATGGATATATTAACATGGAATAACTCATGAACATGTTGTAGGGGATCCATTTCCAGCACTGGATGATAGTAATCCGTGCCACGTCGCCATAAAAAATTGGTTCCATAGACAGACAACAACCGAACTCCGGGATTTAGTTTACAGTTGTCCAATAGCTACAGAATTAGATAGGATGGAGTTCAGGAGATATTTTCTACTGGTGGTGATGAAGATGTTCTTGTGCCCCACCACTCAACAGGTACTTTCTCCATGGTACATCTACCCCGTGTTAGATGTTTCTGATCCATGGAGATTCAACTGGCCGTTGGAAATTCTGAAGTGGTTCGACAAGGTAGTCGAGAAGTATAAGCTGAAAGGGAACAAAACGTGTGAAGGCTGCATGTTTGTCATGCTGGTAGGACGCAATGACCATTAATAAATTCAGTATGCCTTTTTTTATGAAGAACATAACTTGTATAAAATTAATTTCCTATACATTAGTTTGGAGAGTTTAGGCTCTGGTACTGTTATTTGTATGAGATATACTGATATATTGCTGAATTACTTGAATCTTTGTTCACTAATTTTAGATAGTTCAGTGTATGATTTCATCTGAATGTTTTCTGTCACTAGTTGAGTCTACTTGGAGTCACAGGCACAGGAACAACCACCCCAAGGCTGTTGCAGAGGTTTCCTCTAGTAGTGAGACTACTGCTTTCACACAGGCTATATGTGAGATGACCAACCTACTGAAGTAGATGCAGTTGAATCAACAACAACCTCAGCCTCCCCCACCACAACATAGTCAACAGTTGGTTCCTCAGAGAGTATACGAAATATGTGCTGATTACAGTCATTACACTGATGAGTGTCCACAGCTCTAACAAGAAGATAACACCTTGGCAGCTACTCACAATTTCTATGACCGCCCGAATCAAGGGACAATCAACAAGGCGGCAATTACAACCAAGGTGGAAACTACAACCAAGATTGGCAAGACAACTCCAACCAGGGATGGAGAGACCATTCCAACCAGGGATGGATGGACAACTACAACAGAGGAGGCAGAGACAACAATGGAAATCAGAGGTAGAATAAGAACAACGGGCAGCAGAACCAAAACCAGCCCTACAAAGCACCTCACTTAAGGCAATCCCAAGCACCTCATAACAACCAACAGCAGGACCCTCAGATCACTTACCCTTCTTCTTCTTCTCATGACGAAATGCTTCAGTCTATTGAGCAAAGACAGAAGGCCATGGAGAACATACTTAGCTCCACCTTGAACGGTCTGACCTCTGCTGTACAAGCTCTTGCCACCTTCCGCTTAGTGTACGGAAAGGCTTGCCACCTTCTAGTAGAGATAGAACACAAGGCTTTCTGGGCTGTGAGGGAGTGCAAAATGGGATTTGAGAAAGCTGTCGCTAAAAGGAAGCTGCAACTAGCAGAATTAGAGAACCTTCGCCTAGAAGCATATGACAACTCCAGGCGATACAAAGAGAAGATGAAGGCTGTGCATGACAGGCACATAAAAAGGAGAGAGTTCAGACTTGGGGAGTTGGTTTTCCTTTATAACTCCAGACTGAGGCTCATTCCAGGCAAGCTGAGATCAAGATGGGAAGGTCCCTATAGAGTAAAAAAGACAGAGCCATACGGAGTCTTTCACCCGCATCATCTTTCTAGCTCCAAATTTATCAAGGTCAATGGACATCGCCTAAAGCTTTATCATGGTGAGAAGATGAAGGAACACAAAGAGCTAGAGGTCTTTCTCTTGGAGGACCCACCAACAGAAGCAGAATGAGCCTGAAGACCGTCCAACTTAAGGACATAAAAGCAAAGTGCTAGGTGGCAGATAACCCACCATGGTATGATCGTTCCTTTTCTTTCTTAATTTTATTTTATTTTATTCTACTTTATTTTTAGTATTCATTCATAATTTCTGCATATTCATCTGCATGCTGCATTTTGCATTCTGCATAAAAAAAAGTAGAAAGTGGCAGCAAGTTGCGTGGGAGCAGTGTAGAAAGTGTGCTAATCGCACAAGCATCACCACGCACATGCGTCCCTAGGCAAATCGACGTAAAGAGGTGTCAGGCCGAAAGTTCTGATGGCCTGGCACGGGAACTGTGCCCAAGGCACAAAGTAACTCACGCGTACGCGTCTCTGACGCGTGCGCGTCATTTTCAGATTCTGTACACTCACGCATACTCGTCAATGACGCGCACGCGTCAATGACGCGATCGCGTCGTGTGCTATTTTGGCACACATCCCTATACAAACAGAGAGTTGTGCACGCGCAAGGCTGCCTTCACGCAAGTAGCACAAGCACGGTCACGCGAATGCGTGACCGACGCGTCACCTCCCATTAGTGCAATCCACGCGAACGCGTGGAGTACATGTGTGCGTCATTCGCGCAACACACCAGAGCCCTGCACCGCCACTTTTCTTATCTTTTCTTTTCCAATCCTAATTTCTTTCTTCCTTCTTCTTTCTTTCTCTTCTTTCTTCTTTATTCTCCATTCTTTCTCTCCTTCTTCTTCCTTTACTCTTTTCTTTCTCTTCCCCCTTTCATAAAATTTTCTTCACCTCCCATTCCCCATTACCACTCTTTATCACCTTCTTCTCAAGGTTCTTTCTCTCTATTTTCTTTCTTCTTTTCTTATTATTTATTTATTTTTTCATTATTTTACTTGGTGTTAGAAATTTAATTGGGTGATTGTTTTCTTCCATAATTGCTTGTGGATTATTAAGGAGTTGTTTGACAATTATCACTAATTATTTTTGGGTTGCTTGCATGTTCAAATTTAATACTTTCAATAACATATTTACCATGCATACTAAGTGTTTGTGAAAAAGTCTGTATGGTATTGTGCATTTTTAATTATTCTATCCTTCTACTCTAATGCCTGTTTTTTACAAAATCCTTTTAATATTTTATTAATTGAATATAATTGTCAATACAAACGTGATTATTAGTTTGTTACATTTGATAATCAAATTAAGAAATTAATGCTTGATCTATGCTACTCATGCCTTTACCAGCAAGCCAGTAAACATCTTGCATCTAATTGTCTTAATTTATCATGCTATATTTCCATCGATGTCCTGATTACATGTAGTCGCGACCATGTGTTAACGACATCCTTCTGTACCTTGGCATTAATTATCACTTGTACTGTCCTCCTCCTTGCTTTAACCCTTGGCTTTACATGTTACTTTCCTTTTTTCTTTTCAGGATGGCCACCAAAAAGGGTAAAGAGAAAGCTACTCCCAAACCACCAGCAAGAAGAGGAACAAAAAGAGCACTAGCTGCGGAACCATCCTCAACAGTAGTCAAACCGACAACAAAGAGGGTCAAGAGGATCATCAAGGTCAATGAAACAGAGAAAGCCTTTCCAGCAAGGGACACTGCACGGTTCACTAACCGCTACTGTGAGCAGATGTTCCCCATCTTGGTTGAGCGGAACTATAACAATGAGCACCTACTCATCCTCCCGACCCACATTATTGATTTTGTTGAGCCCCGGATTGAGCGCAGACAATGGAGATTCTTACAAAGACAGCCACGACAGGTTAATCTCTCATGGGTAGTTGAATTCTACTCCAATTTTTACATGCCAGCCCTGCAATCTGTCTATGTCCGTGGGAAGCAAGTCCCTATATCCGAAGGGGCCACTCAGCGAGCTTTAGATCTTCCCTCTGCTCCAGAAGGATTGGACGCATACCAAGAAGTCTCTTTCAAGCGCCAGACATACCAATTTGACTGGGACGCCGTCCTCAAAGTTATAGCACAATCTGGCAGCAGATGGATCTATGGATACCATCGATCCCGACCTAAGAGCATATTGGCTTCAGCACTCACCTTGGAGGCTCGAGTATGGGCACATATTATGTCCCATTATGTCTTTCTGAGCACTCACGAGTCCTCCTTCACTGCAGATATAGTTGTTCTCCTCTGGTGTATCCTTACAGACCATCCTCTCAATCTACCAAGAGACCTCTGGCGTGCCATGGGACACGTACAGATTGCGGACAACCTATCTTTTCCCGCCTTGGTTTTAGATCTAGTCTCGGCAGCCGGAGTCTCCTACAGAGCTGGGGACACCAAGGCCATCATTCCACGAGATGATTAGTACGTCCCTAACGGGAAATACATCAGACCCCCAGCAGCCACTACTAGCCGGACTGCAGAACCGGCCAGAAATACTACTTCCCCTTCCACATCATAAGCACCTTCAACAAATCAACTGCTCCTTCAGATACTTGAGAGGTTGGACTGGCAGGCAAAGCGAAAGAAGCACCGTAACAAGCACTGATTTACATACCTCAAAGAGCTGATTGTTGGCAACCACCCACCTGAAGAAGACCCAAATACTCTGGACTCCACTTCATCCACCAGCACATGGAGCCATCTGAATCCCGACTGTGGAGATGCTACTACCAGCCCCCTTTGTTCCTGACTGATGGCACCGAGGACGATGCCAAGCTTTAAGTGTGGGGAGGTCGGTTAGTACCTAACTTCCGGAGGTAATTGCTCTTTCTTAACACCAATAGGTTATTTTTCTTTTGTTAGGATAGGATAAATAGCATAGTACTAGGTGTTTGCATGCATGTTCTATTTGGTTGAAAAATAATAAGTTTCTTTTCAAGACTCTATTTTGAAAATTTCGCTAATCTAAATAAGAAACTTTTGTGTTTAAAAAAAAATTGTTTGAAGATTGTAATTTGGAACATGGTTTTTGAGTTAAGAACACACAACCTGTGAAAATTGAGCTTAATTACATGGTTACACTATTTAACCATAACATTTTATTCTTGTGTATTTTCTTCTCTATGATTGTAATCTATATTTTGTTCTATCCTATATGTCCAATGTTTAATGTGTTTATATGCATGCATATTATTGAGGCCATTATTTGATTATTAGCTCACTTATCCCAAATAGTCTACCCTTCCATTTACCTTTGTTAGCCACCTTGAGCCTTTTAATCCCCATTTGTTCTATATTTTACCACATCACTAGCCTTAAGCAGAAAAAACAAGTAATTACCCCAATTGAATCTTTGGTTAGCTTAAGATAGAGATTGTGTGTCAATTAAGTGTGGAAAAACTGTGGGAACATGGGTTAATAAGGAATGTGTTATGATAAAATATTAGGAATTTGGGCACCTACTCATGTGAGACCAGAAAAATTAAAAATCCATGTGCATTGATATGTTATGTTT
>NC_029794.2:118494156-118495191 GCF_000816755.2 Arachis ipaensis
GACAAAATTACCCAAATTACCCCAATGTTAAGTTAATGAAAGATCAATGCATATGTGATACAATTAAAGAAGAGTTGATGCATGAGTATGTGAAATATGCAAAAGTGGAAATTTTGGGTAGCTAGACATGAATTTAAAAGTATGTGTATAGGTAATAAATAAGGAGACAAAATTACCCCAATGTTAAGTTAATGAAAGATCAATGCATATGTGATACAATTAAAGAAGAGTTGATGCATGAGTATGTGAAATATGCAAAAGTGGAAATTTTGGGTAGCTAGACATGAATTTAAAAGTATATAGAATGTGTGTATAGGTGAGAGCTTAGGTTAGTCAAGGATTCAATTTATAGCTCACTTAGCCATATATATATATATACCCTCACCTTTACCTTAGCCCATTACAACCTTGAAAAGACCTCATGATGTTTGCATTGGTACATTAAATACTTGTTGGTTGGTTAGGTGAAGAACAAAGTTTAGAAAGCATGACTAGAGAAGAGTAGAGTGATTACCCTGTACACTTGAGTGATTAGAGTGCATATACACCATCAGTGAGAGTTCAATGATTGATTCTATGTTCTCTGCTTTCATGAGCTGTCTTCTTACAAGTTTACTTGTCTTTACTGTATGATTTTAATTAGTGATACCTGATTTATGTTTGTCTTGAAGAACTTATTTACTTTTAACCAAGTAGGCAGAATCATCTTGGCATATAGTTGCATTCATACATAGGTTGCATTTCATGAGTCTTACTTTCCCTTATTTAGTCTTTTGATCTCCTTGAGCTAAACATGAGGACATGCTAATGTTTAAGTGTGGGGAGGTTGATAAACCACTATTTTATGGTTTATCTTGTGTTCAATTGAGTGGTTTCATCAAGTCTCTGCCCACTTATTCATACAAATTGCATGATTTTACAATTCCTTCCTAGTTTTGTTCTATAATTGAAAACTTGCTTCCTAAGCCTTTAATTTGTGTATTTTAAATCCTTCTTTATACCATTCGATACCGTGATCTGTGTGTTCAGTGTTTT
>NC_029794.2:118495704-118512851 GCF_000816755.2 Arachis ipaensis
ATGTGTCAATTAAGTGTGGGGAACTGTGGGAACTTGGGTTGATGAAAGTGTACAGTGTTTCATTAATAAAATATTGAGAATTTGGGTACCTACTCATCATGTGAGACCAGAAAAATTAAAAATCCATGTGCATTAATATGTTGTGTTTACTTTTATATTTTTAATCAAAAAAATGGAAAGAAAAAAAAGAGAAAAAAAAATATATAAATATAGAATATAAATAAATAAATTAAATAAATAAATAAGGGGATAAAATTACCCCAATGCTAAGTTCAATAAAAGATCAATGCATATGTGGTAAAACTAAAGAAAAGTTTATACATGAGTATGTGATGCAAAAGTGGGAATTTTGGGCAGCTAGGCACAATTTTAGAGTTACATAGAGTGTGTGTGTGTGTTAGGTGAGAACTTAGGTTAATCAAAGATTCATATTTTAGCTCACTTGTCCATACATGTACCCTTACCTTTACCTTAGCCCATTACAACCTTGAAAAGACCTCATGATGTTTGCATTGGTACATTAAATACTTGTTGATTGGTTAGGTGAAGAACAAAGTTTAGACTAGAGAAGAAGAGAAGAGTAGAGTGATTACCCTGTACACTTGAGTGATTAGAGTGCATATACACCATCAGTGAGAGTTCAATGATTGATCTCTGCTTCTCTGCTTTCATGAGCTGTCTTCTTACAAGTTTACTTGTCTTTACTGTATGATTTTAATTAGTGATACCTGATTTATGTTTGTCTTGAAGAACTTATTTACTTTTAACCAAGTAGGCAGAATCATCTTGGCATATAGTTGCATTCATACATAGGTTGCATTTCATGAGTCTTACTTTCCCTTATTTAGTCTTTTGATCTCCTTGAGCTAAACATGAGGACATGCTAATGTTTAAGTGTGGGGAGGTTGATAAACCACTATTTTATGGTTTATCTTGTGTTCAATTGAGTGGTTTCATCAAGTCTCTGCCCACTTATTCATACAAATTGCATGATTTTACAATTCCTTCCTAGTTTTGTTCTATAATTGAAAACTTGCTTCCTAAGCCTTTAATTTGTGTATTTTAAATCCTTCTTTATACCATTCGATGCCGTGATCTGTGTGTTCAGTGTTTTCAGGCTTTATAGGACATGAATGGCTTAGAGGATGGAGAGGAAGCTTGCAAAAATGGAAGGAGCATAAGAAATAAAGGAGACAACTAGCGAGCATTGACGCGCATGCCTGGCTCACGCGTGCGCGTGATCTGGAGATTTTACAGCGACGCATGCGCATACCTGATGCGTACGCATGGATTGGAGTTCTGCAAGATGACGCGTGCGCGTGCATGACGCGTACGCGTGACACGCGAAGATGACCAGTGATGCGTACACATGACATGCGCGATCTGCAGAAATAACAGAAAATGCTGGGGGCGATTTTGGGCCGAGTTTTTACCCAGTTTCTGGCCCAAAAATACAGACTAGAGCCAGGAAACATGCAGAGACTCAAGACACATTCTCATTAGCATAGTTTTAGTTTTAAATCTAAATCTAGAGAGAAAATTACTCTTCCTCTAGGTTTTCTTTACATTCATAGATTTCTAGTTTTATGCTTTTGCTTTTGGATATTGAGAAGAGTCATCACCTCCGTTGAAGTTACTATTCTAGTTTGTTTTCTTATTCCCTTACTCTTCCATATTCTTAATCCTTTTTTAGAGTTACAATTGGATTATTTTTAGAATTTATTAATGCAAGAGGTACTTTTCTATTTAAATTTTATTATTTGTTTAATTGCTTCTAATTGATTTTAATTACTATGTTCCCTTTTTACTTCTCTTATAAAACAACGAAGATGGTATTCATATTGATAGAGTAAACTCCCAACTTGACTTGGGAGTTGATTAAATGGAGACACTTGAGTTGGAATGCTCAAGTGATTAGTTAAATTAGAAGTTGTTGGCTAATTCTCTATTTACTAACGCTAGTCCTTCCCAAGGGAGAGGATTAGGATTTGCGAATAAGAGTTAGCTCAATCACTTGACTTTTCTTTATTTAGTAAGGGTTAACTAAGTGAAAACAACAACCTTTGATACTACACTTGAGAGAATTCCAACAAGGATAGAACTTCCAATTAATCATTCCCCCAGTCAAGGCTTTTTAGTTTGAATATATAAATCTCTTTTAATTTTCATTGCGCTAATTTACAATTATTTATTTTCTGTCACTCGACTCTCAAAAATTTCTCAGAAAACTCCTGATTAATAAGATAGCACCCTTTTGTTAACTCGTTGGGAGACGACCTGTGATTCATACTCCCAGTATTTTCATTCTAATTTTGTGACAACCTTTCTAAATTGATGAGTGGATTTTTGCTGGTTAAGAGCTATACTCGCAACGTATTTCCATATTGATTTCTTAATCAGCCAATTTACGCCACCCATCAAACACCTATCTCTATAGTTCCCGATACAGGAACACTCTCCGTTGCGTTAGTGCAACATGAAGAATGGGAGTTCGACGGGCAAGTCTCCTAAGCAAAACTATTTCATTTTGTGGTCTATTTTTCTTATTAGTGAATTAGGGATTGTATCTGTATACAACTGCCATTTCTCTAACATCGGTTGAGTTTCTTGCAGTAATCCCAATTTTCTGTCGAACCGAGACCCCGAGAGTGAACGAATATGGCAATACTTTGATCAACTGCAGAACACGAGGCCACTACAGACCGTGACGCCAGCCACTCCGTCTTGCATGACTCCTAGCCCACCAAGCAAGAAGATTTCACTGGGCATGACTCGGACGGAACAGAATTCTACCCAATGTACTCCTATAAAGGTGCATCCACTGCTAAAAGAGGTGAAAGCTGGACGAAGATGATGAGGAGCGATTGCGACGATGGGCGGCCAATGGATCGTTGGAGCAAAGTCAGGTTGTGGTGTCCTATGAAGGAAGGCAGCATCTATCATTGATCCGAGAGGACATCTGCTCACTGCTGCCCCGGCGCTGGGTCACCAACAACGTAAGTAGAACATACTAACACATTGATAGAATGAATATGTTTCTTAATATATATCGTGGCTCAAATAGATGACCCTGACGCAATTTAAATTTTTTATGCAGATTGTTCAGTGGATGTGTTCAACCTTTAATGACTCAAAATCGTTGCGGTTTAAGGATGACTTTTACTATATTCTTCCAGGAATTTGGTATGCACGAATTTGTGGATTCTTATCGATCATGATTTGAGATCTGAACCTAAATAGTGCTTTTTTAACAGGAAACTGTACTGCCAAAGAGGAACTTGGATTCCTTCAAGGAGGCTCCTACCGTTAGTTATGTGGGGCTGGGTCCTCACTTCGGTGATGATTCTAGATTTTTTGAAAAGATAGAAGCTTCCATGCGAAAATGGGTAAGTTAATGCGCTAGTTGAAAAAAAAATGTATGGTTCTTGTATGAGCTGATGCTTGAAGGTTGATGTTTTGGTTTAAGTGCTTACAACCCCGTGTTTATTACTTGGATGTTGCGTGTGATAGGCAATAGGATGTTCCCATTCATTGTCAATTGGATGGTTCTGATTGTGGTTTTTAGTTTTCATGTCTCAGGCACTTAAATTTGCGTGTACTTAATTGAGATGTGATTGGCTTTCGTTTCATTGGATGTACCGCAACACGTTAAATGCTTTAGAAATTTCACGACTATATGTATTTGATGACTAACTTGATCATGTAAATGCTTTGATATTTCTGTTTCCATCGAAGTGGTTTGCCCGAGTCTGTATCGATCGTCATTGGTGGCTGTATGCCTTTGAGATTTCTAGGAAAAGGCTGTGGGTGCTGGATAGTATGTATACAGGAGAGCCTAATAATAAAAGATTAAAAATACATGCTTATGCGGTAGGTATACGTCAACCAATTAGTTCACCGTTAGACTTAGTAATTGAAAATGTATGATTGCTAACGTGTTGCTGATTTTCAGGGGAGAATCATTGAAGACATGGCAAAAGTTTCTATACCCGCATATGAGCACACGGAGAACGGCCTACCTCATTTCTATCCTAGCGTCCCAAAACAACATAACGGGTCAGTTAAAAAGACACCTAACAATACTCTTAATAGCACTTCACTTGATAATGATATCATGGTTGGAAATAATATTCTGTGTTTGTACATATAGCTGTGATTGTGGTGTATTCGTCATCAAGTTCATGCAGTTTTGGAGGATAGATAAACCCTTGCAGCATTGGGACAAGGTGAATTTAAATATGTTATAACAATTAAGTTGAACCCCTTTCTAGTCAATTTCTTTCTTGGTTTTAAAATTACCCTCCAACACGTAATTGCCATGCAAGACATTGTACAGGAGTTTAGGAAGGAGATCATACTAGACATAGTGATAGGTCCTCATAATTCAGAAATTGGCAAGGCGCTGCAGGCATTGGACAGCGATCATGTGCACCGAAACCAGCCAAGGAAAAAGACTAAGGCTGTGAGATCACTGTTCACAGCCCGAGCACGAAGAGCATGCTGCAGCGTGCAGGGTTACCTACTAGAAAGCCAAACAAGGGGGGAAGACAACAGAAGAAGACTTTTTGAATAGGTAAGAAAACATCAATCTAGACACCTGCCTTACTACATCTATGGTTTCCTTATGCTAGAGTTATGTAGCTTAATATGGCATTTTCCGGCTTAAACTCGTTTCGTGTGAGCCTGATAAATCCTGTTTAACTGCAGGTTTATGATTTCATGTTGCTGATTTTGTCAAGTTGATGGAGACAATCAATCCAAAACCTCTTAGTGGATGGTGCTTAAGCTAGGAATTAGGATGTTTATTTTCTTTGTAAATTGGATAGTTCTGGATCTGTTTTCTGATTATCATGTTTAAGGCATTTGAACTTGTTAGTACTTCATTGATGAGTGAGTGGCTCATTTTTTGTTAGATACTCCTCAGCAGGATTCATATAGTAGGTATTTCAGGATTCTCAAGCAATAAGTTTCCAAGTTAGTGATGTCACTAGTTCATTAAGCAATGCATTGCATATTTATAATATTGAGTCAACTCTGATCGGTGTATATAACCCTTTTATTCATGTCTATGCTTAAGTGGCAATTCTGTCTATTAACTAGCGTGGTGTTAACTAAATGGAGGCGTTATTTATTTTTTTATCATTGTTTTTTAATACTGAAATTGTGAAGTTACTGGAAATTAAAGCATTGCACGGCCTTCGGTCATGATCAGTCTACATAAAGTAGGATTTTAAGTGGATGGTATCTCTGGTAGGCACTCGGATATTTCTTCTCATTGTAAAATCAATGGTTTTGTATATGATTTCTTTGTTTCATGTGTTAAGCATTAGCGACTGCGTGTACTTCATTGAGATGTCAATGCATTTTGTTTTTTTTTTTTTTTGATACTCTTCATCCATTTTCACGGCGGAATTAAACCATTTAATTTTTGCGAACAAATATGTGACAATTTGTTTATTTAAAACCTTAATAAATAATAAATGGGGAAAGATAACAACATTTGTGCTTTTGTTTCTTTGAATGAATACTTCAAAATAGGATAAATGCAAGTGACAAAACAGGAAAGGGAATAGTTTATTAAGTTGTATTTAAAGAATGACACCAAACTCACGCCAAGAAACCTAACTATATATGCCTAAAAGAATTCAACAGGTGCATGAATCCGCCACCATCCGATGAATTCCATATAGTAGAATCCTCAAATCTTTTATTTACAGAACCATGATGATCATTATCTGATTGAAGGTCAACCTCATCTTACAAGATGCACAACACAAACAGAATAACATACATTAATCAAGAACACCATTTCGTAAGAAAAATTTAAAATATACGTCGCTTCTAACACATATCAGATGTGATTTCCTCTTCCTTTTTTGCATTGACTTCTTAATTGACTTGTCCAACTCTGCTCCAAGTCTCTTACTCCTCGGCCGTCCTTTGGTTTTGACTCTTGAGGGTCCTTGTATGTCATGTACAATAGCACCGCCTGTGCTATGTGTGGGCATGGTATTCTGAGTCGCAACAACAGTAGTGGAAGGCATGCTGGCACGGTAATCAGTCAGCTTGGACTTTGCATCCCAAAGGGCAGCTTGCAAGATGCCTGCTTCCTCATCACAAACAACCAACTCTTGAGCAACGTTATAGAACTCTGAACACAGATGCCTGAACAAGTTGTTTCTTTCATCACTCCGAGGCATGTCATGGCTACTCTTGATGTAAGTGTGCTTGCGGATGACATTCTTACTCCATCAAGAAAGAACATAGCAGCTCGGTACTGTGTCAACTCTGTAGTATGACCACACCGCAAGGGTGTGGCAACACAATATACCAGCGGATTCAAACTTGTTGCACTCGCACTGATCCTTTCGACTCAAAGAGTCAAACTTGACCATGAAAGTATGGTAGACAGGCTTCCCCCAGAATACCTTCTGCTCGTCCACTTTAATAGAAATTGTATCTCTCTTTTGCAATGCAGGTATCCACCATAAAATACGTGCATACTTTCACTATGCTGTGTACTCCTCATGCCTGCCCAAAATTCACTCTTGAAGAATATTGGAACCCACTTCCGTCGATTCGCATAAAGGTCTGCCCAAAAAAATGATGCATAAGAGTGCCGCTTATAAACAACATGATGACAGCTTGCAATGCAATGATAAAAGAAATTAAAAAAACATCCAGACACACTATGAGAAAAAGCATCTGTTTATGTATTGAAAAGAACATCCACTAACTATAGGGGGTAGAAAACTCAGCTACATTTCTTAGCAAAAACATAAGAACGAAATCAAGCCGGCAAAAATAACATGAAGTGAATAAATAAGCAACTAGAAACCAACGGACGGGATTTAATTTAATAATCACATACCTGCTAACCATCTGTTTTGGCCTAAGTTAAATTGTTTGATGAAACCAGCCAAATCAACCTTGAATGATTCAGTCAAAGGAGAATTCCACACAATGTGCTTCATCATTGCATTCAATTCTCCATACCTAGCGTATCCACCGAGCTTGAATTGTGATTTCTTCATTATGTGCCAGATGCACCATCGGTGGACAGTATCAGGTAGGACCTTCCTAATAGCACCAGCCATCGCCTTGCACTAGTCAGTGATAATCCCCCTTGGCGCAGTCCCAACGCATCTCACCCACTGCATGAACACCCACTCAAAACTAGGGATCTCCTCGCTCCCAAGTAAAGCACAGCCAAGAAGAGTAGACTTCCCATGGTGGTTTACACCGACAAAGAATGCAAACGGCAGACTATGCCTGTGAAAAGAGCAAAAATAACTGTGAGGCAACAAGACAAATTTAACAAATAACTGCTCTTGAAATTCACCAATAAGTATACAGACCTGTTTCTTCTGTAAGTGGTGTCAAACGACACCACATCTCCGTAATATTCATACGAAGTCCTGCACCTTGCATCTACCCATAGTGTGCTCCTAAATTTATTAGCATCGTCAACATCTATGGCATAAAAGAAGTTAGGACTGATCTCTTTCATTTGAACGAAATAATTAATCATCCGTTGGAAGTCCTCATTGTCATCGAAGCATCAGAGATTGCCTGTGATGTAATTTCTGACATCCTTTTTTGAAAAATCCAGGTTTGAGGACCTACCAACCTCGTTTGCCAGAGCTAGATACGTCTTGTTGGGTCTTATTCCAGCCTCGTCGTTATTCGTAATGACGCACTTAGCATGCATGGTCAGCTCCCGGTACTCATGATAGTGGACAGCTTTCTTAGCCGAACAAGGGTGAGAATGCCTCAATTCTAATCTAGACACAACCCAACTTTCCTTCTCCTTGTCCAGCATGACATACATCCTTGCTCTGCATCTCGTGGCCGTAATTCTGTTTGCTCGAGTTGCTGCGTTCACCCTAGACTCTCGATAACCTTCTCGCATGCAGTAAATAGATTGATTAACCGGTATCTTTGATTCCTTCCACGTCTTGTCAAAATTTGTGTTCCTGATTTTAGTAACGAATCCAACTTTCTTTGCATAGTTTGCATAAAATTTCTGTGTGAGAGGCAACGAACCAAAACTCATTCCTATGACTGGAATTTTCTCTTCACCGACGCCACTATGATCCAGCAACTGTAACGTCAATACATAAAATTAGATACGAATTAAAACTAGCCCTAACACAGTAAGTATTTAATACCAATTCTTAGCATACTTTAATAATATCTCATATAGATATTTAACTGTACCCAAATTTTCCAAATAAATGAGCTTTTTGAATTTTAAAAAACATCTATATTATACAGATTTGTTTCACTATAAATACTAACCAAAACTTTAGCCCAACCCAATATATTGAATGTTGGATTGGTTTGAATTTATATGGTTAACGAGTTGATCACATAAGGAACCAATACATTTGATAGGTTCACAAATCACAAAACACCTTTATATAGTAACCTGCGAAGATTTTCAGTAAAATCCTATGATTATAAATATAGAAATGATATTTGAACTTTAAGGAAGTGTACAATCATCACTCTACTTTTTTTTCTTTTATATCATTATATGGTCTGATACCATTTCAGGATTCATATAGCACTCACTAATATAGTTATATTATATTGAAAGTATATACCGAATTGATATAACCTACCCTAAGAAAGTAGATGAAAAGTAAAATCAAAGCATATTCTCATCAAAACCTTGCCAAGGCATATATACTACCAAAAAGAGCACATATTCTTTCTTAGTCAATAATACAAAATTAACACAGTGAAAGATCTAATGTGACTTAAAAAATATCTAATTAGCATGAATTAGAAATATTCACATAGAACATTCAAATCTCATGTCCGTAGTCCAACTCATCCTTTCTAGTCACAATGACGTCGGTAATTTTGTCGACCTTCAATTAAAGACACCGGAAAAAACCATTATCAAGTTAAGATCCTTCCTTACTATATAATGAATGAGTCCAATAAAAACCATCAAAAAATATTGCAAAACAAATCTGGGAGTCAGGCATACTTTAATGATGGCAATTCTTATCGAACATGCTGGGTAAGTATTTAGCAGCAATTTTATGCATACTTTGCTCAACTAAAAATATCACTGTGCCAAAATTTTTCAAATGAATATAATTTTTGAACTGAAAAAACATCTAATTAGCATGAATAATAAACATTCAAATAACACATTGTTATAAAATTTCTTACAACGAAGGAGCAGCTTATGCAACATACCTTCGACCCTTCTTGTAACACCCTACCATAAAGGGTCTTATGCTTAAGTCATAATTCAGAGATGGCAAAGTATTACGACCTCTAAAAATAAAATTTAGTACATATAGTAGTATGAATAATGATTATAACTAGGAGCCTTTGAAAAAAAAGGGATAAAACAAAATCGTAACTCAAAAGCGCAACACTCCAATTGAAAACGAAACGGATAAGGAAACGAGCTAACGCGAGATGATATATACAAAGGAGTGCCAAAAACAGGAATAACAAAACTCAAAATCTGGTTGCGAAGATAACCGGTCCGAGCATAGCAATATATACATGTAAATAAAATAAGAAACTCCAAGGAAACCCAAAGGGACATAAATACAGAAAACCTATTCTCCAAAGCCTCCTCTAAAAGGAGTCATCACAGTTTGTATTATTTAGTGGAGATAAAAGTATCTAAACAAAACATATAAAACCAAAACAGAATCCCGAGAACAAAGGATCTTCGCTAATCCAGAAGTCTCCAGCATGCTTCAACGAGAAGCCTCGCATCCTGCATCTGAAAACCACAAAATCTGCATGGGTGAGACCCAAAGGTTCCCAGTATGGTAACAGTTCCCACATATCTAACATGTAATATACTGGGAAAGCCAAAGGCAATCCTAGAACTTCCACCAGATAAATCAAAGCTTATAAATAGTCTAAACCATAAATGGCAACTGACTAAAGATTCTTCAGTCTAACTAATACTCCCCTTTTCAAATCCTTCAAACCTCCCAACCACCACCAGGAGTATAATATAGCAAACACAGTTATATCAAACAAGAGATATACAAATAGGAACAGATAAGGCATTTAGACAATTAGCAAGTAATATGCAGTCAAATAGGCAATCTCAAATAATTCACATAGTATGCATACGATGAATGCTTGTCCCTAATGGCTGATGATATCATCTGTTGGTTATATAGCCAACCCGACAAGTCCTGGTAGCTAACCATTAGACTGTCCCTCTGTCGCGCATCCCCAACTCGAGTTATCCTCGATCATCGTCATAATCATAATCATAATCCATATCCAACACCCTCACTGGTGTATATTCACGGGGGCGAGCTCATCTGGGACTTTCACAGTGTCCGGCCACCCTTACGACATAGGGTCAACAGAATCTCGAGTCTCCACCTGGAGCACGTGGTGGCTAGCCACTGCTTTCTTCCAGGGAATCTCGTGTCTCAGATAGTGGAAGTACAACAATTCATATTTAATCAATAGCATATATGCATTTATACTCGGCCCTAATCAATAATGGCTCCGCCATAACTCGCCAATAAACTCAGCCATCTGGCTCACGGTTCAATCCAGAACCAGCCAATTTATTAACAAATACAGCCTATCGGCTCATGGCACATACAACACTTCCACCACCATCCTCCGCATCTCATATAATCATCTTTGATCATCATTGATCATAAATATTCCCCTTGCTTCATTCACAAGTTACCACATCCTCTAACTCCTTTCTCATTGCTAGGCATATCATAATGAATTAAGACATAAGGGGTGAGATCGGAGGCTTAGAAGTATAAAATTTGGCTTTTCAAACTCAAAAATCAACTTTGGGATGAAAACAGGGCCACGCGTACGCGTCCTCCACGCGCACGCGTGGATGGCCACAAAGTTCATCGACGTGTATGCGTCGCCCACGCACACGCGTGGATGGAAAAACAGCTAAATGACGCGTACGCGTCAGTCACGCGTACACGTCAGCCACGCCTACGCGTGGGTGCATTTGTGCCCCAGGCGCAAAACTGGCACAACTCTCAGAAAAATGGCTGGGCATTTGGTGCAGCGCATCGACGCGCACGCGTGGGCCACGCGCACGCGTGGATGGTGCCTTTTTGAAAAACGACGCGCACGTGTCAGGCACGCCTACGCGTGGGTGGATATTCTGCTAAAAATTTTTCTAAGTTAAAAGTTGCAGAATCTACAGATTAAACCCCCAATCTTCCAATGGACATAACTTCTTCATTTCAAAACATTTTTCGCCCGTTCTTCGATCGGCATGAACATCCCGGATCCAATTTTATTTCTAAACAAATTTGGCACAAAACGGGATCCGGAGTCCAAGTTATGTCCCATCAAAGTATGCCCAAAAAAACCATGTTTTCATACAAAACCACAAAGTGCCATTTTCAAAACAAGCCATTTTTCAACCCTTTTCAAAATCAACCAAAACATGCCAATTTCATCCCTTTTTGAAATCAATAAAAATATACCAAAATCAACATCAAGCCTCCTCAACTCACACATTAACACTTTACCACAATTCACAAAAACATCATCCCACCATTTTAACACTTCTCAATCAAATGGCTAAAAGACAAACACATTAACATGGCATACATCATTCCTCATCCCAATTTCCAATAATACCATTTTCAATCAACCATCATTATACATAATCAATATCATACTCACCATCAATATGGTTCCACCCACAATTCAACCTCAATCATTCATCAAGCATATATCACAACATGCATTTTCTCATATATCACACCATCAAGGCATCAATATTCATCATCGCATATATGACCACATCATATATCTCAACCATTCAACAACATCAACAATTTAATGCCTATCTTAGGGCCTCTAGCCTAAGTTTTTACACCACATTATATTTTAGATACAGGAAACCGAGACCATACCTTAGCCGATTTCCCAAGCTCAACCGGAGCACTTCCAAACCACTCTTTCACAAGTTCTCAAGGTTTCAACACATTCAGAAACAGATTTTTGCACACCAAGCCCTTTCTCAAGCTTTCCAAAAATCTCAATCAAGCTTCAATATTCACATACACACTACCTAAGCCACAATTATCATACCCAAACACAACATCTCAATACCCAAACATCATGGAACAACAAATTACACTAGGGTTGAGAATCTTACCACACCCAAGGTTTAAGGAGACAAGATTAATCTTCTTCTTCAAGAGAGTTGGGTCCTATAATATCAAAGAGCCCAAAATCTCAACACTTTCACCATGAAACTCGAAATTTAGGGATGAAGAACTGAAATGATTTCGTGGCTTACCTCAAAAATAAAGTTGTGAGTTTTGTAGAGCTCTCCGCGGTGAATGCGTAGCCACAAATGGTGCGGCAATCGGAGCTCTAGATCAAAAGTTATGGTAGTTTGAAAATCAAACAAGGGTTAGAACTTGAGAGAGTGTTCTTCCCCCTTTCCCTTGTGATTTCAGCGTGAATGAGTGTGTTGTGAGGAGAGAGAGTGCTGAAATTAGGGTTTAGGTTTAGTTTAAGTTAGGCCAAGGGCCCAATATGGGTCTGGTTGGTCCGGTTTGGCCCATTTGGTTCAATCTTGGTCCGAATTCTATAAAATTGGTACCGAAATTCTCGTCTCAATCTCCTCTATCATATTAAGCCATAAAAATCACATTTTTGGCTTTTTAGAATAAATTCTCATTTATGGGTTAATTAACCATTAATTAACCGGGTTTTATACTTCTTGCTCTTGAATAACTACTTCACCCACATTGAATTGTTCATCGCCTTGTGTTGGATTCATCAATGTACTAATCGATCCGCCTTCCGGGGTTGAAAACACCATAGAAGATGCTCTCTTCCGGAAGTGTTGCACCGCACCCTTCTCTTGGATGGTTGATTGGAGGAGGTTGGCGCCGCTGATGTAACCAAGAGCGAACCATGCACCGTAGCCGCCGAGAGGGAGATAGGATGAATAATCGGGAGCGTATACTTCACTTGAGAATGGAGCGGCGCTTGGATGGTCCGATGGAGGAGGTCGGCGCCGTCAATAATATGAAGAGAGAACCATGCACCGTAGTCACTAAAAGGAATAGAGGGTGAAAAATCAGGCATGATTTCTGTTCCGTGATCCTAAGAGCAGTTTTTGAAATATATTACTCAAAAGGTGATTTTAATTAAACAGCAATCAATAACAAATATTATAAAGTAAAAAAAATTAAATTAATTAAAATTAAAATATAAATTAATATATAATTTTATTTAATTTTTAACTGGTCACCTCTTAGTTTCATATATTTTCTTATTTGAAAATTAAAAAGACCGGCAATTATCCAAAGACCATGACGTGTAACTCCTGGTTGGGCCTCTCATAAATTTTAGTAGTTGTTACTTATTTGTTATTTGATGTATTCATATCCAACAAAGTCAATAGAATTTAAATTATATCTTAATAATTGAGTACGTAGTTTCAAATCAAATAAATCTGAGTTCATTCAATGTCACAAAAATTAATAATAATGATGATAATAGTATATTCTGAGATTAGCCATGCCATGTATCTCTAACCAGACAGACGTTAGTTGACGTAAGACGATAGTATATTTGGATTTTCGATATCGAACTTTTTTAAAATAGCTTAACCCTAAATCTTATTTATTATTTGATCTGATTCTACTTAAAATATTGATTCTATATAAACCTATTTTAGGGCCGATTTAGGCTTAAGAATCTTACGTGATAAATTCCATTAGATTAAGAGTTTATTCCGGATAAGTTCAACTTAATTCTAAAGTGTGTCACACATTTATATTAGAAAAATGTTAGGTGAATATAAAATAAAAAAAGTAAAGTTAAAATAAGTTGAATCTAGCTGAACTCTTATATTATATAGTTCAAGTGACAAAATTATTTCTTTTTCAACTAACAATTAAGTTGATTCTCAAGTTTGTTCCGTATTCGCGCATCCACAATATGATTGAGATGGTCGAATCTTTTGATCTTGCAATATGAAATTCTTTGCAATAATAGTGAGTTCGTCTCACAAAGTAACCAGAAACTGGTTTATTGTAGTGACGAAGTTTAGCATGGAGAATCATGTCCCCTGACATTTTAGAAGTTCTGATAATACACTTTTAATATAATTATATGAAATTTAACGTAGCTCAAATGATTAGTTTTAATTTATACAAGTAATAAGAAGTATGCTTCTCGTTGATAACTTTTTTAAATATCACCTTTTAACATTTTTGTTACACTCGTGTAATTATTAGGGGCTGCAATCAGGCAGAAATTTAAAAAAAAAACCGCCGTTATATTTCCTTCAGGTTTGCATTTCGTGGCGTCTTTTCGAAAACCGCCACTATATGTCCGCCGGGTGATTTATTGTTTTACATTTTGCGGCGGTTTTGTTTAAACCGCCGCAAAATGCGTATTACCACATATTGCATTGTTCTCTTTAGAAATAACCATCTGAGTATAATCTAGTTGAGTAAAGACTACTATCTGAAGCTACATATGTTTAAATCATTGTTACTTAAACTCAACACTTTTTCTACATTCGTTTTACGTAAAAAAAAAAAATTCACAAGTTACTTGTAAGCTATATATGTTAACTTATGTGAACAAATTTACCAATAAGATTTTCTTGATTACGTTATTGACATTTAAAATTGCATTCAATCATGGATGTAAAAGAAGAAAAATCATTTCCATCTGACACAAGGTTTGCACAACATGATTCTGAAGCTCAGCAAGCTGCATAGGGTTTATGGCTTTCCCACAAAGTTCTCGAAAAAATGATGACAAATTTGCAATCACATTGGACACCAGACTCGGAAGTGCATTCTTCACCAAAATTGGAAGTAATTGTTCCATCAGAATATGACAGTCATGACTTTTCAACCCAGATAACTTGCGATGTCGCAAATCAACACAACGAGCAACATTGCTAGAGTAACCATCTGGAAAGACCACATTATGCAAAGTCTTCAGGAATACATCCCTCTGTGAATTCGACATCGCAAATATTGCAGAAGGATATTTACCACCTTTCTCCGGCCATAATTCAGGCCTTATACCCATGCATTTTAGCGAGCTTTAAGAATGTCTTTGATTTGCCGCTATCGTTTAAGATAGTGAAGACCACATTGTCACACACGTTTTTTTCTATATGCATCACATCGAGGTTATGACGCAACATCTGATCCTCCCAGTACGGGAGGCCAAAGAAAACACTCTTCTTCTTCCAATGCGAGTCATCTTCATCCGCATCCTGACCATTGTGTCTTTTTTTGGATGTCATAGTTGAACTCTTCCCAAATGAAACGTGCACATTAGACTGTTGCCTCAATACATCTGTTCCGGATAACTTCTTTGGCGGATCTCTACCTTCGACCTGCCCGTCAAATCTATTCCGATCTAGTCTGTATTTGTGTCCCTGATTTAAAAAGCGTCGATGCCCATGAAACACCATTTTTGACTGTCTTTCAGCCGATGTGGCTTAGCATCCAAGTTACACGTAGGACAAGCTAACCCACTGTGCGTATTCCAGCCATATAGGTTCCCCAATCCTGGAAAGTCGCTGATAGTTCACATCAGTGCCGCACACATCTTGAAAGTGTTTCCCTCTTTGGCATCATAGGTTTCAACCCCATCCCATAATTGCTTCAACTCATCTATCAAAGGCTGCAAATAAACATCTATATCGTTACCTGCATTTTCGGCCCAGGAATAAGCGTGGATAGAATCAAAGATGTCTGCTTCATGCAAAGCCAGGGTGGTAGATTATATGGAATAAGAATCACAGGCCAGATGGAGTACTTTGTGCTCATATTCCCAAAGGGATTAAATCCATCGCTCGCCAAGGCTAGGCGAATATTGCGCGGATCCGCAGAAAAATTAGTATACTTTGCTTCAAACTTTTTCCATGCTTCAGCGTCCCTTGGATGCCTAAGGAAACCATCGTTATTAGACGCCTATTTATGCCATAACATATCACTCGATGTGTTGCTGCACATGAATAACCACTGCAGTCGTGGTATGAGGAGAAAGTAACGAAGAGTCTTGGCTGCTATCGGTTTTCCTTTTCTCTTCACTGGTATGTTGAGCCTAATAATAGAGCCATTTTTAGTCTTTTGCTTCTATCTTGAATACCCACATTTCTTGCACCTAGTCAGGTTTTCATCATCACTTCGGTACAGCATACAGTCATTTGGACAAGCATCTATCTTGGCGTATTCAATACCCGACTTTCTTATTGTCTTCCTGGCTTCATACACTGTCTTTGGAAGTTTTGCTTGTTCGAATGCGTCCCGCAGTAAGTCAAGAATCATTGTCATTGCCTTGTCACTCACACTGCACATACACTTGATATGATAAAGCTTCACTAAAAACGATAATTTGGAGTACTTTGAGCATCCGAGATATAACTCCTGCTCTCCATCTGACAGTAGATCATTAAAATCCAGCGCCGCGTGACTTGGACCTTCATACAAGCTCGGTAACACGTCTTCATCATCTTCTGCATGTTCGATTGTTGTGATGTCCTCACTCCCATGTTGTATCGTGAAATTGAATGCATCGTTGACCATTTGGTGCATTTGATTCACTTGGGATATCAGATTTTCATCTACTTGTCCCAATCCAAGCCTCTCTTCAATCGGCTTTTCACCATGACGCACCCAAATAGTATATCCAGGGGGAAATGGTCGTAACAACAGATAGTCGTATGCATCCTTTCTTGTTTGCATAAGTTGAAACTCGCATTTAGGACATAGACACTTTATCATGCCATCAGAGAATGCATTCGCAAACGCAAAGTCTAAAAAAGTGTTCAGTCCTTGCCTATATTCCATACTACTCCGTGACTTTGAAATCCAGGTTTTATCAATATCTAGTATAGTATCAAAATATATCGAACTAATTAATAGTGACGTAAGAAATATGAGAAAACAAACTGGTAAAATTATGCATCCATCAGAACTATGACAATATAGTTTTAGCTAGCAACTTAGGTTTAGCGAATTACAGTTGATATGAAATTTAAAATGGTTTGCAAAATATAAAAAATATGTTTTCTTCGCTTACTGTCATAAGAGAAATTGTGACGAATAATACTCTCATAAAATAAATTATAATTATTATAATATTATGTTTACTAA
>NC_029794.2:118514203-118518463 GCF_000816755.2 Arachis ipaensis
TATCCCTATAAATATTTACAACTATTATAAATTATAGCTATTATAAGCAATTATTATAATAATTTGATTAATAATTATTATAATTTATTATTATATAATTATTATATTTATAGATTTTATGATTTTCATATATTTATAGGTATTATAAATATAGTAATAGCTATTTATAGCATAATAAATATCATTAATTTATAATTATTAATTATTTATAGGTATAACGTAATAGATATTACTAATTACGTAGATTACTTATAAGGATATATTATTAATTTTATGAAATCTTAAAATTAATTTCTATCATTGATTTTAGTTCGCCTGGTTTGGAAAAATTTTCTTAAACGACGCCCTTTTTTATTTTTATTAAAAAAAATCTTAAACCTAATGGACTACCCACAAGCCCCCTACTCCTCCCAAGCCCCAACTTATCTCCCCTCTTATCTGAAAATTAAAATAACAAAGAAACAAACCCTAGCAGCCACCGCCCTCTCTTATCCCCGTACCGCAACCACCGCCACCTCTACAGCCCTACTCCACTGCCTCGTTTTATCATCTCCCAGCGCTCTCTCTGTATTCGTCAGCATCGTCTGGTCATCGGAGGCAGGGTTGAAGATTCATCGCTATCGCCGTTGTGGAGCTATCACTTCTCATCGCCGTCGTCGAGTTCTCTGTTCTCCTCATCGTCACCGCCGAGCTCTCTCCTCTCCTCGCCGTCACCGCCGAGGTATCTCTTCTCCTCGCCGTCACCGCCGAGGTCTCACTTCTTCTCACCGTCGCCATCGAGGTCTCACTTCTACTCGCCGTTGCCATGGAGCTCTCTCTTTATCTCCGTCAAGCCGGCTCTCTGTCTCTCTGTCCCTTCCTCTGGTTAGCTTAAACACTGCTTCTTGAGTTTGTTTTTTCTTGTTTTGTTGATCTGTTTTTAACAATTCAGAATTACTGATTGAGTTGCTGGGGTGGTTCACTGATATTGAGTTGCCGAGATTTTGTTAATATCTGACTATTCTGAGTTGCTGAAATTGCCCTAATAATATTGTTGAGTGTTTTTTCTTATGTCTCGCTGTCCCGTCCTCTGGTCATCTAGTCGGTATTAAGCACTTTTTGTTGAATTTGATTTTGATCTCTTGCTTGTTTTCTTATGTTGATTTGTTGCTAATAATACTATTTGAGCTGTTGGGGTAAGGTACTGATTCTAAATTGTATCAGATTTTGTGAATTTGGTTAAATTTTATATGCTATTGTGAACATGTTTTTTAGTTGTATATTTTTTTTGGTTAAAAATTTAATTTTTCAAATGCCGTTTATTTTGATTTAGGGTAAAATTAGAAAAAGTATAAAAAGAGGATTCAAATAGTACATACATGAGACGCAGACAAACAATGTGACTTACCTGGTTGAAGATCCATATAACTAGCTATTGGTGTGATAATTAAGGAATTCAACAAACTGAAAAACAAAAATCGAGTTTCATTGTGAGAAATTAAAACAATTTAATGTGAAACAGTTCAAAGTAGCAAACAAAAAAATATTTAGAGAGAAACCCAAAAAGAGGAGAACCAGATAGGTGAGTAGTGCTTCAGAAATAATCTGTGCTGAACTTGTGTAAACTGATTGTATTGCTTATCACTAAAGTTTATTTAATTGAAGAAGCACGTTTATCTACCTTTGAGAATCATAGATTTTTATAACTGATTATTTCAACACACTTTAGAAATTAATAACAATATTCTCTACTTTTTTGTTAACCTAACAGTTTAAGTCCATTTAAATTATGGAGGTACTTCAATTTAAATTTTTAAAGAAGCAGTAGTTAAATTGCTTAAGTTAATCCGATAACTTCGTAACAGATTTAGGGCGAGAATAAAGGAACAAGGATACACTGCATAACACAAATATAATGTGATTTGAAAATACAAAAACAAAAGATTTCAAAAAATTAACGTTAAAAACATTGGTCAAATTTTGTTATGATCTCCTCCTATTTCTAAGAATTTTCTGTTTTCTCCATACAGCCCAACATTTCTATAACTCTCAACCTCTCACATAAGCTGCACGTCATTCTCATCAGGTGAGAGACTTCTCCATCTCAAACTAATTACGTGAACTCAGTTCACTCTCCCTTCGAGAGCTTTTTCCATTGCTGGGAAAATATAAGAGTGTCTTTCCAAAGTTAAGGTACCTTTTTGTTCTTCTTTTGTTCACCTTGTTTTAGTTTTCTTTTACATATCATTCAGCAATAAGTACTGTATAGTATCTAAAGTACTCTAAAATAGCTCCATGAACCTCTCGTGTTACATTTCTGAATTATTAAACTTTTTTTTAAGATAAAAAATTCATTTTTTTAAATCCTTAACTTGTAATAATCTCGTTCATTGCCTTTTGGGTATATTATTACTTGTAATATACTCATTTTTTTAATTCTTTGCGTTTCTATCTCTTCCAAGTTCCAACTTGCATTTTCTCTTTATTTGTTTCATGTTCACACTAAATTATAATTAGATATAGATAAAATGTAAATTTAGCTACGTCTAATCTACAGATTTCGTAAAATCAACTAACAAAATAGTGAATGAGTAATTATTAAAGAAAATTTTCTAAAAAAATACACGTTGACTGATGATTAAAATTTAGGTAAAGGTGTGCCATATCCTGTTTTTTGTTTCTGTGGAGTACTCAGAATGTGCAGATATTGCTGTGACTCTTCCTTATGGATATTGCCAGGTAAGCAGGTTTTTCATTCCTTCAATTCTTATTTCCACTTTGTATTGAAGTTCTTATTTTGGCTGGTTTAGGCAATTCTATTGTCACAAAATGTTACTTTCTGAAAAATCTCAGGAAGGAAGTAGCTTACTATATAAGCCTTCTACATCTCGGCATGTATAATTTTAGAAATAGAGTGACCTCATATGAACTTTAAGTTTCAACACTACTTTTGCAGTTTGATTGTTCTGTGTTGTATTTGATATTATTATGCGGGAATTGCTGGTACCAACAGCTGTTTCTGGTTTTATTGCAAGTGACATGAAAGGATTATAATGTTGCCTGATAATTATTTCTGTGTTCTATATAAACTCCTGAATGTCCTATGTTTATGCTGAAGCTAACTTGGATAGATAGCCTGAAATAGAAACATATGCATATTTGGATCTGATATAATCTTGCTCGATGTGATTAATTAACACTGGCATTTTAATTTTCTAACAACACTAAATCTTCATTGTTATTAGCACCACTGTTTCTGAGTATATTTTCCATTTGAATACATAGTTAGTGATTCATTGTTATTTCTCAAAAATAGATTTTGGATGAATACAACCGTTTTCTAACATCTCAGCTGGAAACTCAAACAAGTAAGTTGATACTGATGTTCCTGAAACTCATTCTCTGAGATATTTTAATAACTATGAAAAACAGAGTCTCTGCTTTGGATATATGGAACTATAGACTATATCATTAGAAGTGTTATGATGGCTTATGTCTATTGTGGACGGTGCCATCATCATGCACAAGTATAAAATTTTGCTCTTTTTTCATAAGCTTGCTTGCCAAAATTTATCATAGCTAACTTTCATTCTTAGAAAGAAAAAGAAAAGGTAATAAAATGAAAAGAAATTAAAGAAGAAAAAGGGAAAAAAAAGTGTGCAAGTTACAAGCCAAAATAGCATAATGAGCATCAATCTTTGGTTAATTAAAATATTCCTGGAAAACAGAGTCTCTGCTTTGGATGACTAGAAACTACTTGTTCCTGACATATCATTAGAAGTATTATAATTACAGGAGTGGTTAAAATTTAGGGGTACTGAACCTACATGCTTTGGTTTATGATAAATGCTTTAGGATTATAGCTAAAGCTAAATAATGATTCCCTACATGTGATGATTTTTTGATGCAATAATATTGTTGATGATGTGTGACTAAACTCGGATTCTCTTTGTGTTGTTGTTCTTGTAGTATTATGAATCTTTGCTAGCAGAGGCAAAAAGCAAAGTGGACAGTTTTGTCTCTAAAATAGTGGAGAAAGTTGTAACTTATGGATTACAGGACATCCAAGATAAACTGAAAAAGTGTACAGAAGAGAGAAATGGTGTTGCTGAGGTGAAGAAGGAAGTTTGAGAGTGCTAAAGGAAGAAGGAACAAGTGTTTAAGTTGTATTGTTCCTGTATTTTTCTTTAGTTTTTAGTTTTGGAATTTAAACTCGAGATTTATTTTGTATTTGAGTATTAGTTTTTTAATGTATAAAATAATTATAGCAAAAATTATATT
>NC_029794.2:118518664-118519548 GCF_000816755.2 Arachis ipaensis
CACAAAATTGTGTTGTTTTCAAATCACTGGCATTTAGCGTCGGTTACAAACCACCGCAAATTGAAAAATAACATTTTTCATCCACATACTGCGGCAGGTAATAACCGCCGCAAAACTCAAGTTTCATTTCGCGGCAGTTATTCCAGCGGTTGAATAAAACCGCTGCTATCCGTTTAGTCGCGCCCCATCTTCCAACGGTTCACTAAACCGCCGCTAAACGGCTCCAGGAACCGCCGCTAAGTTGCACTTTTGTTGTTAACCTTTTACATATCATGAAAAGTCTAAGTAAATAGCACGTAGCAATAGAACAACATATATATAACTGGTTTTCCACTATTTATCTAATTTTCAAGTTATACTCCTTAAGTTCTATTAAAATATTTTGTTAGTTTCTGCAATTGCTTTTAGACATTTGCAAAACCAATTTAATTTTAATAAAATAAATATGTCTACATAGAAAAAGATCTTAGAGGTTTTATTATAATATATCTTGTAAATTAAGATTTATACGTAGTTAGCCACTTAGCCCCTCGAAATTCTTCTTCAAACTCCGTCGCTGAATTCACTGATAAATTAATTATCAGACTTTTGCATATTAGTTAATAGTGTGTTTTTTTGCTATATACTGATTTATTTGTATTATAATAATCTATTTCGACTAATATTTGGTTTATATATTGTAAAATAACAATAAGGTAGCAGGTATTTTTATCATTCATCTATTTTGATTAATTAAGAAAATAAAGTAGCATTTCTTAAAATAAATTTCGACATACTAAAATTTGAATACAGAGTTCAGCGCAGCCATTCTCTTATAATAAAAAAAATCAATCAATGATTAATAAAAAATAATATATACATAAAACATCAGTTATTAGGATATT
>NC_029794.2:118520404-118530848 GCF_000816755.2 Arachis ipaensis
TAGGTTTGGCAGTGGTTATTAACCGCCGCAGTATGTGAAGGAAAATTGCTAATAACGAATTTGCGGCGGTTACAAACCGCCGCTAAATGTAGCGCAGGAAAAAATTTTATAGTTTTGCGGCGGTTTCAAAACTGCCGTCAAATTCAAATTTTCCATTAAAATTTTAAATTTTCTACTATTTTGCCTATTTTGACAAAGAATGCTTATTAAACTTAAATTTTTTTTTTTACTTTTTAACTAATTTAAACAAATTTAAACCAAGTAAAACAGCTCAATTAACATAACAAACCAGATTAAAGTTATGCAAACATAACATATATAACGAAATTGTCATAATATCATCCAAAATAAAGTAAGAATGCTCAAGTTGGATAAAATAAGCCTAACGTACAAAACCAACTTAAATGTAAAAGGTATCCAAAACCATTAATTGAAATTCAAGATTTTTGTTGCGGGTTGTGATTTCCAGATGAAGATGGCCCTGCACATGACGAGTCCGGTGTACCGCCCACAAATGCCAGCTCTTCAGCAATCTCAACTGGCAAATTGCCTCCTAACTGTTGGACTACATATCCCAAGACCTTATGTATTGACTGTCTCTTCGCCCGCTCTTCTTCTAACTTAGCCGTCAATTCTGCAATCATCCTCTTATCCTCTGCATTGGACTCTGCAGAACCCGACGGTTGTCCAGCAGCGTTACCAAAGACTTGGGTGGGACATGGTCCAGCACCTAGGGCACGAACTCGTCCTGGGTGCTCCTTTCCGAGAACTTGTGCTAGCGAGTGATTCTGTGAAATGTGCTTAGAGGATCCATCCTGCCTCTCAACATTCGCAATTGCTTCCTACAAATATACAATTTTCCATTCAACTTGGCATATACAAATTAAGTGCCATATACAATTTTCCATTCAACTTGGCATCTTTTGCATCTATTCTCTCTGCTGGGAAATCTTTGTTAATCAGTGTTAAGTAAAATTAAATATATATTATTTTCAGCTTAAAAATTGTCCAAATAAATTAAAAAAATTCATTCTTTTCATTTTTATTCTATGATGATAAAAGAAAACAAATTAATTAAGTTTCAGTGCTTTGACGGAAGAAGAATAAAGAAGTTAATTGTGAATGAAGTAACGAAAGACTGATTTTAGAACTGTGTGAAGTATAATACCTTCTAGTTTTGGTCAAACATGTAAGTACAAATGTTCCAATAGGTGATGATAAGGTGTACAACATATAATTTAAACATATATAGCTGATTAAACATTACTTAAGCAGTTGCTTTCTAATTTTACCTATTTGTTAATTAACAAAGGACAACTTTTTAGAGAAAAGCGTTTATCTATGTATACAGTAGTGTTTACCTATATAAATACATGAACACTAGCATATAAAGTTTTTTCTGTTAAATAAAGATTTCAGATATATTTTCAATAGAATTTTGTATACTTTTATTTTTTTAGAATTTTATAACTTTTTTTCTTATATTAGTACTTAATGCTGAACGATATGTATAATGAAACCTTAAGTAAGATACAGAAAAGAAGAAAAATAATGTACCTTAACTGCGGAAATACAAGCTTATGGGATGTTCAGCAATGGAAAAAACTCTTGAAGAGACAGGGGATTGAACTCACGTAACAGGTTTGAAATGGAGAGGTCTCTCACCTGCTGAGAATGACCTGCAATTGATAGGAGAGTTTCAGATATATAGAAATTTTGGGGTGTATGGCTAAAACAGAAATTGAGAAGAAATAGGAAGTGATCAAAACAACATTTGACAAATTAATTTAACGTTAATCAATTCAAATAGTTTGTTTTTGGATTTTCCTATCACTTTTAAATTTAAATTATGCAGTTCCATTTTAATTGCACCAAATCTGTTATGAAGTTACCGTATTTACTTAAACAAGATAACTATTGCCTCTTTTAAAAATGTAATCTGAACCACCTGCATAATTTAAATGGAGTTAAACAGTTAGGATAACTTAAAAGTAGTGAATATTGTTTTAATTTCAAAAGTTTGTTGAAATATTCAGTTATGAATATCTGTGATTCTCAAATGTTATAAACGTGCTTACTCAATTATATAAATTTCACTGATAACCATTATAATCAGGTCACATAAAAATAAGAAAAAGTTATTTCTGAAGCCAAAATCACCTATCTGGTTCATCTCTTATTGGATTTCTGTGTAAATATTTTTCTATATGCTACTTTAAACTGTTTCACATTAATTTGTTCTGATTTCTCACGACGAATCTCGTTTTTTGTTTTTCAGTTTGTTGAAGTAATTAAGTTTCACACCAAAAGCCAATCAAATGGATCTTCAACCAGGTAAGTAACATTGTGTTTCTGCGTCTCATGTATGTTCTATTTGAAACCTTGTTTTATAGTTCTTCTAATTTCAGTATAAAAAAATTAAAGGCCCCTCGAAAAAATAAGGTTTTAGTAGAAAAAAGTAAATCACTAACAAAACCGAGTTCCCAATAGCATAAAAATATTAACAACATTCACATTTCATAAAGTCAAATACAATTTATGAACAGTACCTTAACCCAGCAGCTTAAATTATATTATCAACAACAAATTAAGAGAACAAATCAAGCAAAACGTCAATGTCAAAATTTTCAAAAGAGGCATAATGCTGAATAGATGACCAGAGGTAGGGACAGTGATACATCAGTTAAACAATCATCCAACTCACAAGACGCATAAAAAAATAAAATCTCACCACTACCCGAGTAACTAAATCAGTAATTTTACTTTTATTAAGAACAGATAAAAAAATCATGAAAAACCAAACTCAGGAAGCATTGTGTAATCTAACCAGAGGTAGGGACAGTGAGACAGAGAGCGATATTGACGGCGACAAAATGCGAGCTCCACGGCTACGGCGAGTAGAACAGAGACCTCGACTGCGACGGTGATGATAATAGAGACTTCGGTGTTGACGGCGACGAGAAGAGTTAACTCGCGGCGACGGCGAGGAGAAGAAATAGCTCGACAATGGAATCGTCGATGAGGTTGAGGCGTTGCGGGAGAGCGGTGGGGGCTGCTGTGATTGCACCGGGCGATGGTTGCGGAAGGGGTTAAGAGAGGACGGTGGCAGCTAGGATATGTTTCTTTTTATTTCATTTTTCAGATTTGGGGCTGGGAGGAGTGGGGCTTGCGGGTAGTCCATTAGGGGCATTTTTTTTTCCTTTTTCCTGACTAAAAATCAAAACATTACCGTGTTGCCCGGGCAAACCATAATTAGCAATTGTTATATGATTTACTATTAGAGATATCAATTTTAATTATTTTTTTATATACATACAAAAACAGAACCTCACAAGTACAATATAAAAAATATTTATTATATAAATACATAAATACATTAAAAAATTATGAAAGAGTGGTCTCTAAATTTTATAATGTTAAACAAAAAAATATTTTAGTATTTTTTTAGTATTACCCGTACTCTTTAATTTAGACTTATTTTGGACTATAAATTTTCATTATTTATGGCTCTACTATTACCTATAATAAATTTTTTTATTTATTTTTCATTTTTTATAGGATCATAGTTTATGTTATACAAATTTTTTATAATAAACGTAGTATATAATAATTACAATAACAAAATTTACAAAGTCAAAATAAAAAATAAAAAAACTGATATAAAACAAAGATAGAGTACATCAAAGAATAGAAAAAATAATCATACGGAGATCAAAATAGTAAAAAATTCATAAAACCAACAACATATACCATATAAACAAAAAGAATACAATAAAAACTAAATAAAATTCATATGAACAAAATAATAAAAAAAACTGACAATAGAAAAAGTAAAGTTTACTCGTTCATTATATTTATAGGAGTATAGATGATGCACACAAGTGTAACAAGACCCCTTTTTTATACTTTATTTTTAAAGTAGTATTCATTTTTCATTGTAATAACTAATTGATATTGTAGAGAATGTTGAACGAGAAGAAGAGAGAACAAGTTAATATAAGAGTGGGGATGAGCCAATGATAAATATGTAGATAAATAATGGTAAAAAAAAAGAATGATAAACTTAAAAATAAAAAATTTTAATAGAATAATAAAACTAGAGATAATTTAAAATATTGAATATAAAGTTATTAGACATAAAAGTTTTTTAACCATTAACATTATACGAAAGACATTAGTTACACACTGTGCACTTTAAAGTACATAGACAAACTTTAAATAATAACAATGCCAAAACCATAAAAAATACTAATAAGACTATATGTGGTCCTATTTTAGGAGACTATTATTCGCCATAATTTCCCGTATGACAGTAAGCGAAGGAAACACATTTTTTATATTTTGCAAACCATTTTAAATCTCATATCAACTGAAATTTGCTAAAACTATGTTGCTTGCTAAAATTATATCGTCATAATTCTGATGGATGCAAAATTTTACCTTTTTGTTTTCTCATCTTTTCTTACGTCACTATTAATTAGTTCGCTTTATTTTGATACTAAACTAGATATTGATAAAACTTGGATTTCAAAATCACGGAGTAGTGTGGAATATAGGCAAGGACTGAATCATTTTTTAGACTTTGCGTTTGCGAATGCATCCTCTGATGGCATGATAAAGTGTCCATGTCCTAAATGCGGGTTTCAACTTATGCAAACAAGAGAGGATGCATACGACCATCTGTTGTTACGACCATTTCCCCCTGGATATACTATTTGGGTGCGTCATGGTGAGAATCTGGTTGAAGAAAGTCTTAGATTGGGACGAGTAGATGACAATCTGATATCCCAAGTGAATCAAATACACCAAATGGTCAATGAAGCCTTCAATTTCACGATACAATATGGGAGTGAGGATATCACAACAATCGAACATGCAGAAGATGATGAAGACGTGTTACCAAGCTTGTATGAAGGTCCAAGTCGCGCGGCGCGAGATTTTAACGATCTACTATCAGATGGAGAACAGGAGTTATATCCCGGATACTCAAAGTACTCCAAATTATCGTTTTTAGTGAAGCTTTATCATATCAAGTGTATGTGCGGTATGAGTGACAAGGCAATGACAATGATTCTTGACTTACTGCGGGACGCATTCGAACAAGCAAAACTTCCGAATACAGTGTATGAAGCCAGAAAAACAATAAGAAAGCTGGGTATTGAATACGCCAAGATAGATGCTTGTCCAAATGATTGTATGCTGTACCGAGGTGATGATGCGAACCTGACTAGGTGCAAGAAATGTGGATGTTCAAGATGGAAGCAGAAGACTAAAAAGGGCTCTATTCTTAGACTCAACGTACCAGTAAAGAGAAATGGAAAACCTATAGCAGCCAAAACCCTTCGTTACTTTCCCCTCATACCACGACTGCAGTGGTTATTCATGTGCAGCAACACATTGAGTGATATGTTATGGCATTCACAGGCGTCTAATAACGATGGTTTCCTTAGGCATCCAAGGGACGCTGAAGCATGGAAAAAGTTTGACGCAAAGTATACTAATTTTTCGGCGGATCCACGCAATGTTTGCCTAGCCTTGGCGAGCGATGGATTTAATCCCTTTGGGAATATGACCACAAAGTACTCCATCTGGCCTGTGATTCTTATTCCGTATAATCTACCACCCTGGCTTTGCATGAAGCAGACATCTTTCATCCTATCCACGCTTATTCCTGGGCCGAAAATGCCAAGTAACGACGTAGATGTTTATTTGTAGCCTTTGATAGATGAGTTGAAGCAATTATGGGATGGCGTTGAAACCTATGATGCCAAAGAGGGAAACACTTTCAAGATGTGTGCGGCACTGATGTGGACTATCAGCGGCTTTCCAGGATTGGGAAACCTATCTGGCTGGAATACGCACAATGGGTTAGCCTGTCTTACGTGTAACTTGGATGCTAAGCCACATCGGCTGAAAGACAGTCAAAAATGGTGTTTCATGGGCCATCGATGCTTTTTAAATCCGGGACACAAATACAGACTAGACCGGAATAGATTTGACGGGTAGGTCGAAGGTAGAGATCCGCCAAAGAAGTTATCCGGAATAGATGTATTGAGGCAATAGTCAAATGTGCACGTTTCATTTGGGAAGAGTTCAAGTGTGACATCCAAAAAAAGACGCAATGGCCAGGATGTGGATGAAGATGACTCGCATTGGAAGAAGAAGAGTGTTTTCTTTGACCTCCCGTACTGGGAGGATCAGATGTTGCGTCATAGCCTCGATGTGATGCATATAAAAAAAATGTGTGCGACAATGTAGTATTCACTATCTTAAACGATAGCGGCAAATCTAAAGACAATGTTAAAGCTCGCAGAGATTTACAATGCATGGGTATAAGGCCTGAATTATGGCCGGGAGAAGGTGGTAAATATCCTTCTGCAATATTTGCGATGTCGAATTCACAGAGAGATGTATTCCTGAAGACTTTGCAGAATGTGGTTTTTCCAGATGGTTACTCTAGAAATGTTGCTCGTTGTGTTGATTTGTGACAACGCAAGTTATCTGGGTTGAAAAGTCATGACTATCATATTCTGATGGAACAATTACTCCCAATTTTAGTGAAGAATGCACTTTCGAGTCCGGTGTCCAATGTGATTGCAAATTTGTCGTCATTTTTTCGAGAACTTTGTGGGAAAGCCATAAACCCTATGCAGCTTGCTGTGCTTCAGAATCATGTTGTGCAAACCTTGTGTCAGATGGAAATGATTTTTCCTCCATCCTTCTTCACCGTCATGGTTCACCTCACCGTGCATCTCGTTGATGAAGTTACTCTTGGTGGACCAGTACATTATAGGGGATGTATCCAATAGAAAGGTTAGCTATTTGATAAATCCCTTTAGTACATTTAGTTCAATTAATTATGTATATACTAAGCATTTCATTATATTTATATAAAATGTATTTAGGACGTCTGAAGCAATATGTTCGTAATAGGGCACAAGCGGAAGGCTCAATTGCAGAAGGCTATTTATCTGAGGAAATCCTGACTTTCTGTTCTAGGTATTTGGATAATATTGAGACTAGAATCAACCGACCAGGGCGAGTTGATGCTGAGCCCGTTGACGTTCGTCATAAATCAGGGGAAAGTATGTTCCCAGCTATTGGAAAGGCATTAGGGGCTGTATCGCATTTCGAACTCAGTCCAATGGAAAAACATCAAGCTCATCATCATGTGCTAGTCAACTGCGATGCCATGGTTACGTTCCTTGAGTAAGTATACGCATGTATTTCTAAAACACCAATATAACTCTTTTCTCCCAGTGACTAGTTAGACTAATTTTCTTCTCTCCAATAAAGTACATTTAGGGAAAACACAAAGCGAAGCTTGCATCATCAGACAAGGTCGCAAGCTAAGATAGATAGTGTCGTCCATGCAGAATTTCCTCACTGGTTTAAGCATAAGGTTGACAAAATATTAACCTGACCAATGTTTTTTTAGCCTGGAGTTAGTACTAAATGAAAACCGATTTTAATATAAAGCATGAATGTTATGTGGTTCCAGGTTCTTCTGAAAAGTACGCTTCAATCGAAAGACCTGCAGTTGCTTGCGTGCGGTCCCATAATTTAGGCCAGACGTTTTGGGGCGTACAATGTTAACGGGTACAAGTTTAGAACTATCTCAAAGGAAAACGAGATGAAAACACAAAATAGTGGAGTATATGTATCATCTAATACAAGAAGTTATGCAAGCATGCGTGATAATAGAGTGGATGTTGGTGGTGTTCCGTATTACGGAAAAATTATAGATATAATTGAATTAAATTATAGCTGTTCCTTCACAGTGGTATTGTTCAAATGTGTTTGGGCTGATACCACTACTAGTAGAGGCATCAAACAAGACCATTTGGGGCATACCAGCGTTAATTTCTCTCGTCCAATACACACTGGTAATCGTGAAGAAGATGAACCGTACATATTGGCATCAGAGGCTCAGCTTGTATACTATGTGGATGATGAAGTAGCTAAAGAATGGAGTGTTGTGGTTCATGTGAAACCAAGGGATTTGTATGACATGGGAGAAGAGAATGAAGAAGCTGAAGTTGGTTTTTCTCCACAGCCAGGGTTGAACATGTCAGCGAAAGGTGACATTGGAGATTTACTGTTGACAAGGGAGGAAGATATAGAAGACCTCATAGAAAATGCCTCAGAGAATTTCGATGATGTCGCGTAATACATTGTATGATGCATTTTAATGTAATTTAAAAATGATATTTCTGTCATAAACTAAGTTAAATAATCTCAGCGTTGTATGTTGTTTTCTTTGGTTACTTTATACTTGTGTAGTTTTTTTTTTTTTTTGCAGTTAAATATTTATGTTATTGTGAATTTAGATGAGTAAAAGCAGACTTTTTGGTTCTTTCAACGATTTTAATACGAAAAAGTTAGTTTACGCTAAATCTATAAACCTTCTACAGGTGTTTTTCTTAGGGTTGCATTTTTCATAATATTGCTATGTACTAAGCAATATAATTTCAGTAGTGTTACGTTTTGAAAACAATAGTGAACATAACATGACGGTGGAACAGGATCGATGAAAAATGAAGACTTTTCGTCATCCTCTGCAAGCACAACAATTGTTATAGAGCTTCTGTTTAAGAAAATTGCCCAAACTACTAACAAGGGTGATGGTAATTGTCGAATATATTGCGTTTAGTTTTAAAATTGTCTTAGCATCTTGTAGTTTGGTTTTTTTTCTAAGTCTGTATTTAATGACTCCAGAGTTCTCAATTTCTTCTATGTATACTCATTCTATTATGTGCATGTTGATATTTTCAGTCTTACCTGAATATTCCGGAGAAATAGTTCCTGACAGTCTAGATGGAAAAGAGTCTGATTCAGAAGACATTTTAGATGATGTATCCTCAGTCGCAATCGATAGATCCATGCAGTTTGATCTGAATAAGGTTCCGGATGAAGAGGAAGAAACTTTAGAAGACCAACAAGATAAACAAGATGATTTACATGTTAAGAAAAGGTGCTTTGATCTGAATAAAATGCCATGGTATGGAGATGAAATATCAGATCCTCTGAAACGTGAAGCCCATAGATTCATAACAAACAAAACCGCCGCTAAATGTCGGCCTGATTGCGGCCCCAACCTTTAACCGCCGCTATATGTGCCGCAATTTGTCTTTTCGCGGCGCATTTACAAAACCGTCGCTATCTTAAGAAATTGTTGTAGTGTATTGAATAAGTCATACTATATATTTATATATAATAAATATATATGTTACTTAACTCATTTTTAATATATATTTTATTTTAATGACCATATCAATGAATTATTATTGGATTTTTTTTTGTCCGAACATTATTTATCCATTATAATTTAATAATTTATAAGTATATACTAGCAGTGGAAGGAGGGAATATTCATTGAGTAGTGTTGTGTCTTCACCTTCTTTTCTATATATATCTTGTCTGGCGATCTGGCCTATCATCTCAAAGCACTTGTTGGTTGCAGCTTTATTAATTTCCTTCATTCCCAACAATTATGGACTATCCTCTTCTACTACCCATCTTTGCTATACTTAATGTGAGACCTTAATTCAACTTCTTCTACATAGTAAATACTATATATACTACTATATACTACTACAGTACTACTACTTTTTTTTTTCTCTCTCTCTTTTTAATGATTTTTTCCACCTTAATTTTGGTTTCATTCTTATTTAAGTGATGAAGTGAACAATTATTATCATGGTTGATGTGGAGGCCAGGAAGTGCAAGTTCATACACAGTTTGTTATTTTTTTTAAGAAAGCTTTCGAACAATAATAAGTTTAGTTGAATCCTTTCTATATATTATAACATTATCCAAACAATGATTTATAGTTTCCCAAAAGGAGAAAAAGAAGCCAGTGAAATATTATATGTTATTTGTTTATAACAATTTATGATTATTTTAATAGTGTAATATTAATTATTTCAGTTAGTTGTGGTAGCAACCCATGGTGGTGCCTTATCTCCTGAACTTTACTGGAAGTCAGTGCTTCCCACAACACCCATGCCAAAAGCCATCACTAATATCTTGTACTCTGCTGGTCAGTTTTCATTCTTAACATTGATATAAAGAAATATATATAATCATTTTTATAATTTGTTTTCTTTTAGTAGTTTTTAAAAAAATAATTTCATGACATAATAATAAAATTTTCATAAACTAAAAATTTAGAATTCGATTATTATTAGACCCAAAAAAATTTGCATAAGTTTAAAAAAAATTAATGCAAAAATTTAAATAAATCTAAAAAAAAATTTTGTTTGATGTATTGACAGTATAAAATGTTTTACATAATCGTGTAATTACATCCGTTCTTTTGGATGATCATTCATGTACTCAACGTGAAAGGTAGTTGTTTTTACTAATGTGTCGTTATATAATTAGATGCACATATAAAATTATTTTACACTGACATTGCATCAAAATTAAATTTTATATTGTA
>NC_029794.2:118530858-118532140 GCF_000816755.2 Arachis ipaensis
ATATAGACATACTATATATAAATTATTTTTATTTAATGAGAAAATATTTCTTTACAAAAAAATAATGTAAATGAAAATTTATTATGAGTGAACGTAGGCCAAGCCCGTAAGTGGAAGCCCGGGCATGTTGTTGTTAGAGAAGGAGGCCACAAAAACTATGGTATTGCTGCTTCTGAGACCCAGTTGCATGATGACCCCAACGTTGCATTCTTCTTCTTACAAAAGGATTTGCATCCCGGAACCAAATTCAACCTCCACTTTACCAAGACCACCGGCGCCGCCGCCGCCGCCTTCTTGCCCCGCGAAGTGGCAGACTCGCTACCCTTTTCATCCAACAAAGTGGAAGATGTTTTCAGCAAGTTCTCCGTGGATCCTCAATCTGATGAAGCTAATGCCATCAAGAACACCATCAAGGAATGTGAGGAGCCAGCAGGTAATAAAAGATGTTATAATTAAAAGAATGGTTGAAATTTAAAATTATTTGAATTTAAATTTTAATAATAAACTAAAATAATATCAAAGAATTATCAAAATTTGTTATTTTTTATTATTATTTAATTATCAATTCAATTTTTTTAGTCTAATAATTCAAAAATATAATTTATCTCATATTTTTAAATATTAATGGTTAACTGTAACTGTAACTGATGATCAAAAACAATAAATTATAATATCTTTTAACATTCTTCTAAACAAAATTTGAATTTAAAAGTCTAGGTGATTTATAGCTCTTCAGTTAACAACTTAACATATACTTTTAATAATCTCATTTTCAATCTCAATCTCTCACAAAAAGGAGAGACACAACTTGAATAATTGGTTTGTTATTCTTTTACGCAAGTAATAAATAAGTAAACCCTCAACAATATTTACAATAACTAACACTTTTCTCGTAAAATATAATTGTTCTTAATCAATTATGTATTTAGATGAATTTAATTACCCTTGTTAAAAAAATATTGATGCTAAAATAATTTTTAGTACAAAAGGTGTATATTAAGCGGAATTGAAATTTTTATAATATACTTAATAAGTTATAGTCTTATAGATCTATAAAAAATTTGCAAGTCTTTGAGACAAATTGTAGCATTATAATTATAAGTACCTGTAAATAAAAAACTAACCGAATAATAAAATGCATCTAGAGTTGCAATTTTATTCATATTAAAAAAGAAAAATTGATACACTATTAGTATAATCTATAAAGTATGAAATAGTTTTACATTTTTATCTAATTACCTAGCCTTATGTTAATAAAAATAAATATATTTTAAAATTGTGC
>NC_029794.2:118532225-118566001 GCF_000816755.2 Arachis ipaensis
AGGGGATGAATTTTTTGTCCTATTCGATCTCGTTCTACTCTATAAAACCCCACGTAAAATTCGTCCAACCCGTTTCTACTCACAGATAATAAAAAAGTAAATCCTAACCCGCCTCATGGCTATCTTTTTCATCTCTACTTGTCCTTATAGGAAAAGTCTAGAAACTAGCAATTTTATCAAATTTTGACCAGTATGTAACCATCAAAGAAGAGTGAGTCATTGGATGAAATCTCACATTAATCTCACACTATTAAAAACTTCATTGATAGCTATTTGATGACTATAAATCCCAAAAATTACTAGCCTCCTAACATTTTTCGTCTTTATAATTATTAAATTCAATAAATAAAATTAAATTTTAAAATTTATATAATCATCATCACATATATAATATAAATTAAAATAAAAAATTTAATTACGATATAATATTATTAATCATTTTAGTAATTATTTTATATACGATATATATATACCATCTCGAGCGAATATCATTCCTAATTAGAAACAAAAAAATCTTCGAGGAAATTGAGCTTTTCCCTCAAGAAGTCATGGCCTCATCATGATCACTAACCGAAGAGGTTTTTGCTAAAGCAGTGTGAAGCTTCTTTCTTTTTCTTTATCTATTGTTGTGCTTAGTCCTTTTGAATTTTCTCTTTTGTTTCTTTTGTTAATGTCCGAGTAAAGACCGTTTTATCCTTTTATTTTAAGGCTGTAATGTTTTACTCTCTTTAATAAAAGTTCAATATACCTTTTGAAAAAAAAAATAATAATCTAAAAAAATTATTGTGATTAACTGATTATGTAAATTACATTATTAATATATTAAAATTAAATTTTAATATATATATATTGCCAAATTCTTAAAAACCTTTCCTTAATCTATTGGCCTGGCATGGTGAGTCCTTAAAACATTCGAATCTGAACCAATATATTCTAATTTTATGTTTACTTTATCATTATCAGGGATTAAAGGTGAACAGAAGTACTGTGCAACTTCATTGGAGTCTATGGTGGATTTTAGCACTTCGAAGTTCGGGACAAGGGTTGAGGTTGTGTCCACAGAGGTAGGCAAGGAAACAAAGCTGCAGAGCTACAATGTTGCACCTGGTATGAAGAAGATAAGCCATGAGAACAAAGCCATTGTGTGCCATAAACAGAGTTACCCTTATGCCGTATTTTATTGCCACAAGATAGAAACTACTATGACTTTCAAGGTGCCTCTGGAGGGTGCTGATGGAAGTAGAGTTAAAGCCGCCACCATCTGCCACACCGATACATCGCAATGGAACCCCAAACATTTGGTTTTTCAAGTGCTGAAAGTTAAGCCTGGGACACCTGTGTGTCACTTCCTTCCTGAGGATAACGTTGTCTGGGTTCCTAAGTAGATGTTTTCTTTATGCAAATGTATGCCATTTGTGTAAGCTTATGAATAACAAATGGTATCATGTTATCAGTGTAATATTTGCTATTGAACTTGATTTGAATGTTGTTTAACTATCTACTACGTGCAGTGACTATTCTGTGTACTATGAAGATATTTTTATGTGAAAAATAATTATTAAGATGTTATCAAGTATTAGGTAAAATAGTTTAGTCGAATATGTTAAATTATCTAATAATTCTCGCTTATTATCTTTTTATGAAAATATTTTTATGTAAATGGTCACTATATATACATATTAGGTTGCGTCTTTGGTGGCCGCGGTGGCTATGCGCTGACTGTCCAATGGGATGTTGATATTTGGAGTTCTTATTAGTGTCGTTAACATGTGTTTAAGAGATTAAGCATGGTTAATGCTTCATCCTTTACTACGGGGATACATTGCAAATATGTAATGTTGCAAGGTTATGAATGTCAATTGGCAGAATCGCCTTCATCAAGAAACGGGGATGTTGGCGGCTGTCGGAGAACGTCGTTGGAGAAAATCAGCTGCTTGAATTGAAGTGGAGGTTGCAGGCGTTGGGTATGTGTGGATTGTGGTCGGCTTATTAGTGGTAGCTATGGTCGAAGGTGGAAGCTGATTGTCAAGTTAATTGCTTGTTAACCGATGAAGAAGGAGACGAAGGTGACATGTTTTTGTAAAAATCCAACACAACCATAATTTTTTGTTTTACTCTGGTAACAAAGCAATGACCTGTAATGGAGGTCTTCACACATGTACTGTTATGGATTGAAGGTCGGTAGTTGCGGATAGTTGATAAGTGGAGAAGATTATGAACAACGGAGACTTTTTTTATCGGCTTCTTTTGGTTCCGACAAGTTTTTATGATCCAAATCACTTTATCCAACTTTTTTGTATCATTTCTTTTATTTTAGCCTCAAAATAATTCTCAGCTATTTCTTCAAAAAAGATGGACCTTTCTGGTGGCTTCGTTATCATCTGGTGGTGGTCTATGGACGACTTGGAGGGAAATAGCAGACCAATACAGCAGAGGAAAGATAGCAACGAAAATCAACCATGAATGAGCAAAGGAATTCAGGAACCGGAGGAGATTTCTTAGAGTGGGCGACGACTATGAAGATCAAGGGAGGGAGATTTGATTTTGGGAGCTCTGGTCTGTGACAAGAGGCATTTCTGAAACCGAGTTGCATCATTATTCCTTGATGGGTGTGGGAAAATGGGTAAGCGGGGAGGGTCCGTTGGTAACAGACCGGCCAACAGGAGCTTCGATGACAAGAAGCTGTTCCAGGAAACATTTATCTTCCACAACGACCATAGAGTAAAACGCAGGAGATACATTCAACGGAGTTGGATCTGAAATTTCAGATTGGGTTGGAAACTGGGTTAGGGACTAGATCTCTAATGGCGATGGGTAGAATATTTGGGTTAGGTTTGTGATAAGCGCTAAATAACGGTTTAGAAATTCACAATTTATAACCGGAATTTATAAAGCTCAAGTTGTTGTAGATAGTTCTATACTGAAATTTAACACTCTCAAAAATAAAAGTGTCACAATTACCCTTCAAAATTAAAAGTGTTACAATTCAAAACAATCACTGGGAGTTTAATCTCTAATCGTTTTTCCTTGTAATTACAATTGAGTGCATTATCATTAACTATAAGAAAATCGGGAGTTTTGATCACAATTAAAAAAAAATTAAATAGCACAAAATTAAAGAGCAAACAATAAGTAAATGTTAAAAGGAATTAAACTAAAAGCAATTAAGACAATGAATTAGTAAAAGAAAGTAAATTCAAATGCTAAAAGATCTTGGTAAGAGTTGAGGGTTAAGGATCGTCATCATTGTAACTATAGTTATTAAACCCGGCTCGGTCCGGCCGGTTCGACTGGAAACTCGGTCACTCAATCACCTGATCGAACCGAGTCACTCGTTGAACCGCCCATATGATAGACCCGGTCGAATTCGGTTTGACCCGACGGGTTTCATGCGAACCCGATCACCCTCTTTGAATGAACAAACCCTAACTCCCTAAGCCTTGTCTCTGAGTGGAACCAACCTTCCTCCCCAGCCAGCCTCGTGCCCTCGTCTCTCTGTCTCTGCTCTCTCGAGCTCGGCGTCGGCAACAGGCAACCTCTCACTCTCACCTCGTCACTCTCTCGAGCTCGGCACCAGCAGCCCCTCATCCTCACCTCGTCTCTCCCCTCATCGTCAGTTCGTCACTCCCTCGGCGTCGTTAGTTCGTCACTCTCAGTCTCTAGGTCTCTCACTTCATCGTTCTCTCGGTCTCTCACCGTGAGTCCGTGACCCTGCGTTTGCTTTGTCGGAACCAGTAAAGCAGCATCTGCTCCCTCGGGTGGTGATGGTGTCGTCTTCTCAACCAGGTTAGCTCCAGTATTTGACTCTGTTCTTTCTCTAGTTCAATGTTGATTTCGGTGAATCAGGTGGTTGTTGCTGTTTTATTTAGTTTTTAGAGTTGTTGTTGCTGTTATTTTTCTAGTTCGATGTTAATTTCGGTGAACCTGAGCAAATTTTAGAGTTGTTGCTGTTCTTTCTGTTTGTTGAATGTTGGTATTTTAGAGTTGTTGTTGATGTTCTTTCTTTGATTCGATGTTAATTTTGGTGAACCTGAGCAAATTTTATAGTTGTTGCTGTTCTTTCTGTTTGTTGAATGTTGGTTTTTTTAGAGTTGTTGATGTTCTTTCTGTTTTTTCTCTGGTTTGATGTAAATTTTAGTTAGAATTATTGTTGAATCTGGCAGTTGCTGTTGTTGTATAGTTTTTTAGAGTTGTTGAACCTGAGAAAAATTTAGTGAACTTCGGTTGAATAGTTAAATTTGTTGTTGATTATCATTAATAAACTTTGGTGGTTGTTGATTATCATTAGTTGTTGCTGCGTTGCTGTGTTTCTTTTGCTTGAATGAAAAGGCTTTCCAACTATCCATTGTACCTGAGATTGTGAGAAATCTATCCTCTTCTTTGGAGCTTGTTCTTCGTCCCTAGGGAAATGGGGTGACAATGTACAGCTTGCTTCTCCAATGGATCATTGCTCAATTCGATGGGTAATTTCTACTGGTTTACTGGGGAAGCTCTTGTTTTTCCTTCAAGAGTTGGTTGGTGGCATGGACACCTAGCCCTTTCTTATTTTTGTAATTTCTGACAATTATAGAGTTTATAATAATAGGGGGAAGACTGATTCTATTTGGGGTCATTGTAAATAAATTGTGAATTTACCGTTTGTATTATCTTTCACTCACCTTTGTTGATTTAAATTAAACAAAAAAGTATTTTTTTACTAGACTAATATATTATCTTTTTTTAGATCATTAGTTATGTTTAAAAATTAATATTGAATTATTAATGTTTGTAAAGATTTATATTTTAAATTTTAAGACATTATTTTAATTTTATTCATATAATTTTTTTTTTTGTTATGACCGGGTTAACCGGGTGAATCAGTGACCCACCGGTTGAACCAATGGCCCGATGACCCGGTCATATGATCGGATTGATTACCGGTTCATTCCGATAACTATGCTTGTAACTAACCGCAACATGATAATTATAAAGAGCAAACCCAATTTGTCAAACTCTACAAATTGAAGAAAATCAATTAGGCTTAATTAAGTATAATCTACAAGTCCTAACTAACTTATTAATTGAATTAGTAAAAGATTAGCATTAGTAGAAACAAGACTAATTAACATCTCTAAATTATCAATTAACTTGGACATTAGTAACTCAAGATCACCTAAGTTCCTAATCCAAGCTAAGAATGTAAAATCTATTATATAACTAAGTTATGCATTTTATCAAACATCTAGAGGTCATAAACATAAAACTTCATAAATTGCAAGAAATAGTAAAATCTATGGCTATCCGCCATAAGAATTCAATAATAACAGTTCAATTAAGTAAGAATAAAACGTAAAAACATCAAATTCATTAATAAAAAAATATATCCGACAAAAATGCATAAACTAAATGACATAACAAGTAACTAACTAGAAAGTGCTAATGAACTAAGATAGTAGAATAAGAAAATATAAATAAAACTAAGGGATAAGTATGATTTTGGTCCCTAACGTAGAGGCCGAAAATTTATTTCGTCCCCGGCCTTTTTTTCGCTACAAAATGGACCCCAAGGTTTCAGTTTATTTTAAAACCGTCCTTCGGACCAAAATGCCCCTATCCCTTCTTCCCCAAAATCATGCAAAGCACCAGCAGAAACACAAGCATAAGCACCACCACCACACCCACCACCACCCACCACCTACCACTACCATCATCATCATCATGGAATCATAAGAACTCAGAACCAGAACCACCACCACCACCCACCCCACCCACTGCCACTCCATCACCATCTGCATCACACCAACCAAAACTCAGAAAATCAACATCATCATCGTCATCCTCATCAGAACCCAGAACTCAGATTCAGAACTCAAACTCAGACAAACAAGAACTCAACTCAGAAAATCATCATCATCATCAAGAACTCAGAATCAGCAACGACAATACTCCAAATTCAAATTTCAGCAACAACAATGTTCCACAACAAATTTCATAAAAAATTCAGAAATTTCACAAAAATTCAATTCACAGAATTCACAGAAGAAGAAGAAGCGGCGGGCGGCGGTGCGGCGGTGCAGCGGTGGGAGGGGAGAAAGAGAGCAAGCAAGATCTGAGGAGAGAGAGAGAGCTCGGGAGCAGAGGAGAGAGAGCTCGGGAGCAGAGGAGAGAGAGGGGAAACTCGTGCTCATCCACCGCCGTGCCTCTGCCGCCGAGAAACGCCGCCGCCGCCACTGAGATCCACCACTGTCACCGTCGAGCAGAGCCACCCCCTTCTTTCTCTCCCCCCGTTTCTCTCTATATCCCTTTCTTTCCTTTTTTTATTTATTTTATATTTATTTTATTTTATTTTATAATTTTTTTAATAAGGGGTAATTTGGTAATAAAAAAATAAAATTGGTAAAAAGAACGATTTTAAAACAAATTGAAATCTTGGGACCATTTTGTAGAGAAAAAAAAGGCCGGGGACAAAATAAATTTTCGGCCTCTACGTTAGGGACCAAAATCGTACTTATCCCTAAAACTAAACTAAAACAAAATTAAAAACTAAAACAAGATAGAATTAAAATAGAAATTCTAAGAATTTTACAGAGAAGTTGGATCTTTTTTCTCTAAAATTCCTACTAAAAACACCTAAGACATTATAAAAATAAGTGTATGCGAATATGTGTGTGAATCTCCTCATGGCTTGCTTCAAGTATGGCTTTAAAGTGTCCTGAAATGGACTAAAAAGGCTCCCAAATCGCAAGTCACATGCTATTTTAAGTGAGTCACGTGCTGAATAATGGATATGGTGCGTATGCTTCTCTGCAGTTTTGTAACTTTTTCATAAAATATCTACTTTTGCATGCTTTTCTTCCATCTTTTCAAGTCATTCTTGCTTTTTAAACTTTAAATAAATATATCAAAGTATTGAATGGAATAAAAATAAAATTATTTTAATAATTTTAAAGGCCTAAAAATATATTTCAACTAATTAAGCATAATTAGTAAAAAAATTATAAAGACATGCATTTTTAAAAAATAAGTACAAATTAAATTAATAATTCTATTTTTTTAATTCAAAAATCATCATAAATTATAAATTTATCAGTATGCTTTATGGACCCTAATCCACGACCAAAAAAATCTCACTCAAAAAGATTTCTAAATGAGTCACTTACTCATATAATTTTTTTTTTTTTTGACAGGTACTTACTCATATAATTTTACTACAATAAAAATTAAACAAGATGTGAATATTAAACCAACTAAACACGTTCTAACCGGGCAAAAATGCATATTTGTGTCAAACCCCTTATCATATACTCGCATCTTATTGGTGCATTAAGAGTAGCCATTATAGCTATCTTACATGATGTCACTTTGCACCTACATATTATTGGATGAATAAGCTAAAAATGTTGATATGCTGATATAGAAGTTAGAGCTAACTTGTACAACAAAGTAGAGTTGAGAGTTGATGAAATTTGAAAATGAGTTATTAGTTAGCTACGACGATGTGTCATGCTAGAATTTACTTAGCTGGATGAAGAGTAAAGCTAAATGATTAATTAGTTTAATTAGTCTTAACAATAATTAGTCCTCGACCCCTCGTGTATATAAACAAAAAAGAAAGTTTAGAGCCAGCACTTTTATTAAAATTTGGTCAGTACTTAACTAATAAAAGAAAAGTGAAGAATCTCATATCATTGGATGAAATCTCACACTATTAAAAATATCAATAATAACTAATTGATACTTACAAATGACAAAATTTACTGATCTCCTAATACTCCTCTAAACAAAATAAGGTGTACATTGTCAGGGGTAACTAATCGTAATTTAAATTCCATTTGCTTTTTTTAAAAGCTTGCTTTGCAGCTTCACTTCTGCAGAATTTGACATGGTGCGGTGAGCACGAAAAAGGTGCAAATGAAAATACCTTTGCAGATTTTATAAATTAATAAATAATTAATCAATAAATTAATTATTATTTAAAGAAAATAAAAAAATTAATTTTATAATTTAAAAGAGTAAAAATATTAAAAATATAAATTTTGATACTAATTTTAAAAATTTTGATCTAAAACCGAAAAGTAATTTAGAGAATTGGATAATGCATTGCTGATCAACCGTGTTTAAATATACACCAATGACATCCCAAGATTCTGTAGACCCATCCTCTAGTGTTGTAAAATCTGAAACGAGCACCTATCTTTCCATGCCATAGCTGAATCCCTAGCCAAACCATTAGGATTATTCATTATGAACCACTCCTTAAAATCACATGATCTCAGCTCCAGTTCAATTTGTTGAGATTGATTCTTTAGTTTCACAAATAAAACTAATTTTAGAGGAGTGAAATTTGCACATCTCTTTTACGTTATGAATTGTCAGAGGATCTCCTAAACTCCGATAATTCCAACAAAGCATTTTCATAATTATTGGGGTGCCATTTGAAAGCTGACACCCTCCACCGTTAATCCGTTATAGCATCATGTACTAAATCATCAAAGTCTCTTTCCTTCCGCTTCTTTTGAATCCTGAAATGGACCTTCTTGCGAGTTGCTTTAAGTTTGGCTTCTTTTTATCCTTTCGGAATTCGGGATAGAGTTATCCAACTGTTGCTTAATATTTGGCAATTGAAAAACCTCAACTAATGCATTCAAGAATGGATTTATGGAGACAGTTCCACCAGGGTCCTCCAACTCACTACAAGAAAGTTTTAAAATAGCGACCGATTTTAGTGACCGAAAAAATTGGTTGCTAATAGTGACTGATTTAGCGACTGATATAGAATTTCAAGGACCAAAAAAATTTTGGTCGCTAAATCGGTCGCTAAATTACAATCAGCGACCGGTTTTAGTGACCGAAAAAATTGGTCATTAATAGCGACTGATTTAGCGACCGGTAAGTTTTTTATACGAGCAACATAAAATTGGTTGCTAAAATCGGTCACTATTTTATAACTTAGTGACCGAATTAGCAACCGAAAAGAGGGAGTAACGCTTAGGATTGTTGGTCACAAAGTCGGTCGCTATTTTTTAATTTAGCGACCGATTTTGCAACTAATAGAAAAATAAGCTGAAAAAGGTTGGTCGCTAACTCGGTCGTTAAGCTGGCGGTCGCTAAATTGGTTACTAATAGTTAAGATAGCGACCGATTTAGCAACCGCTTTGCAATAACGTTATCTCTAATCAGTCGCTAAATCAGTAGCTAATTTAAATTTAAATAGTTACTGAATTACTCTACCCAGCAGTAACCCTAACTCAGCCCCACCAATCACCATTCTCACTTTCTCAAACGGTTACTGAGCTACACTTCTCCCTCTCCACCACGGATGTGACCACAGCCGGAAGCACCGTATAACACAACACCCTCTCCATTTGCGACGTTGTCTTCTTCTGAGTTCACAGCTCCATTTGCATCGTCGTCTTCTTAGTTAGCATCGTTGTCGTCTTCTGAGTTTGCAGCACCAGCGTCGTCGTCTGAGCTTGTAGCGCACCGTCGTCTTCTGAACTTGCAGCCGTCATTGTCATCTTCTGAACTCGTAGCCGTCATTGTCGTCTTCTGATTTTGCAGCACCGTCCCCGTCGTCTTTTTAGATCTCAGTACTATCGTCGTCGTCTTCATCAATTTCGTTGGTGAGGGTTTGGTGGCCTTGTTAAAAAATCGGTCGCTATTTTCTAATTAGCAACTAAGGTTTTAGCGACCACTGAAATCGGTTGCTATTCCGGAAATTTCTTGTAGTGGCTCACCTTCTTTTCCATCTCCACCCGTAGAATTAGAAGTTTTCTATTTACTACCCTGATTCCTTAGACCTTCTTTCATGCTAAGATTAGAAAATCCATCAAGTAGCCATGAGACCATCTCCAGTAGGGAACTCATCCCAGTTTTTATTTATGGCCCACCTGTCATAAAAAGTAACTCCACATCAGCTTTTGCGTCTTAAACAGTAAATAGGAACTCAAAGCATCTCTCTCTTCTCCATTAGGAGGAACTAACTTTAGTCCCTGTTGTGGTCCCACTTAATTAATTAATTAAAATACTTAAAATTAATGTAATTAATTTTTTTCAATAATATAATTTAAATTTATAAATTTAAAAATAATTCACTATTAAAAGATATTAATATTAAATAAATTCATATATAACAATAATACACAATATATAATTCGGGATTACACTAATTTGTAAAATTACTTAATACAAAGAAAAACATAATTAAGCTCTATAGTTGACGACAAGCATTGTAAATTGCCATATGTTTTCAATCAAGTCCTCTTTCAATTGTCTATACTGCTGCCTATTTCGAAGTTGGGCATTTTTTTGGAGAAATTGATGGTATGGTGCAAAACCTTCTTCTTCCAGCTGAGGTTGTGATAAGCCATTTTCGACATCATCCTACTCTAAACCTTGAGCAAAATTTCCTGCATAAGTGTCTCTTTCATCCTTAACAATCATATTATGCAATATAATACAAGCTCTCATTATGTTGGCAAGCTTCTTCTTTTCCCAGAAGCGAGCTGGACCACGTAAAATTGCAAAGCGTGCTTGCAACACTCCGAATGCTCGCTCCACATCTTTTCTTTACTCTTGTTGATATTGTGCAAATAACTTGCGTTTCTCCCCTTGTGGCCTATTCAGGATAAATACCATCTGCTAAATAGTATTGCATAGTATAATTATTACCATTAATAGTATAATTTACCTCCGGAGCACGGTCATTTAGAATATCAACGAACACTGGAGAACGATCTAACACGTTGATATCGTTATTTGAACCGGAAACTCCAAAAAATGCATGCCATATCCAAAAGTCTGAAGATGCTACGACCTCAAGTACTATGGTTGCAACCCCACGATAACCACTCATGTACATACCTTTCCACGTCTTTGGACAATTTTTCCATTGCCAATGCATGCAGTCAATGCTACCCAACATGCCAGGAAAGCCACGACCCTCCGCCATTTGTAGCAGGCGTCGTACGTCATATGGATTTGGTTTTCGCAAATATTCATCCTCGAACGACGAAATGACACATTCAACAAATTTTTTCAAGCATTCAATTGTAGTGCTCTCGCCTATATGCACATAATCATCAACAGCATCAGCTGCTACGCCATATGCTAACATCCGTATCACAGCGGTACATATTTGGAGTGGTGACAAGCCTCTTCTTCCAGTTGCATCAACCCTCTATTGGAAATACGGATAGATGTTTGAGAGAGCGTCTACTATCCGAAGGAATACATGTCTTCTCATTCGAAATCTCCGTCGGAAAATGTAAGCATTATACACCGGTTCATCTGCAAAGTAATCTTGGAAAAGGCGATCATGTCCTGCTTCTCGATCTCTATTGATCCATCTAAGAGGAGTTGGGATAGAGCTTCTATCGATATCTTCTTCTTCTGAATCTTCGAGTAAACACTCATCGATCTAATTATCTCTGAGTGTGTTATCTTGTCGTCTTCTTTTGCCATACAAAGCCTCATTAAACATATCATCAAAATTTCTAGCCATATCTAGAAATGTAATTTTTAGTTCTTTTTCAAGGTGAGAAACAAGAGTTGAAGTGAAGTTACAGAGTCATTGATAGTTGAAATTTATAAGTGTGTTTGCAATAAGTACCTACTCCTCAACAGCTAGTTTTACAATGGCTAGTTTTGCAACGGCTAGTTTTGCAACGGCTAGTAACAGTCACTTTCATGAACAATAAGGCACAATAATATTGACTAATTTAAAAAATTACATCAAAAATAAATAAAATAAGCTACATCACATACCAGTAATACGCAATAAAAATAAAAACATACTACATAACTCTACGAATACAAGGAACGATTAAGTAAACCACTTCGCGATTATTTTCTCACATGCAATCTCATGAAGAGCTCGTCGTTTTTCACTCATTGTAGACGTGTCAGCATTAAATATTTGCATATCTATTTCCCTTTTCCTTTCCTTAGCCATCCTTTCCATTTCCCTTTCTTTTGCATTTATCTCTATTTCTTTAATATACATCTGAGTTTGTAATTCTTGTTCTTTCATTGCCGTTTGAGTTTGTAATTCCTGTTCTTTCATTGCCGCTTGAATTTGTAACCCCTTCTCCTTCATTGCCATAATCTTTGCTCTATGTGCCCTCTCCTCTTCTCTTTCTTTTTCCCTATCCATTAGTTCCTTTTCTCTAACATACTTAATATCTTCCATGAGAGATAATTTTTTAACAACCGATGATTTCTTTTCGCTAAGATCTTCAGACATTTTTGCTTTTTCCTTACCTTTTCGCTTGCTCTTCTTTGATCCTTGTGGGCGAACGGGAGAGTCCACACTGGGTTCGTCTGCCAACAGTGTATTTGGGTTTGATGAGGATGAGTATGCTCTAGTTGCACTAACCTTGGTTCTCTTTGAGCCTCCGCTTTGTGTAGGTAGTTGGCTTCTCCATTTTTGCTCCAAATGAAGCATGTTCCAATACCTCTCAAAAGTGAATTTTTGACCATAACTTGTGGAATAAAGTTTATATGCCAACTCCTTTATATCATCAGCGTTTGAACCACTCCTTATGTTTCGACTAGCTTGATCGTAGCAACCAGCAAATTGTGCAACAGCCTTGTTGATCTTATACCATCGTTTCTTACATGTAACTACCCCCATTGTCATGTCGGAGCAAAATTCTACACAGTAGCTGTGAATTCGACTCCAAAATGTTTCTCCCTTTTGATCGGTACCAACTATAGGGTCAGTTGAAACATTTAACCATGCATTGATCAGCATCTCATCCTCTTTTCAATGCCAATATTGAATACTATGTTGCATCCGATCTTCAATATCATCATCATTGAGGTCGATAGCATCTAATCCACAAGGGTTGGCAAAATCTGAATATTGCGAATTTGGACTAGATTGTATCGGAGTCTGAGAGGATGGGTTAGAAGAGCCACCAACACCAGATGAGTTATGTCGTGATGCACTGAATTGAGTTGAAAACGGCAAAGATGTTGGATTAACATTTCTGATTGTTGGCCCAACCGTGGAGAGCTCTCGACCACCGGGGAGAATTCAGGGAGGAATCAAGTGAGAGAACATAAGATGAGAAGACACCACAACCAACTCAAAACCTTAAGGTGTCAAGTTAATGGGTCTCTCATCTTATAAACTCCTCACTCTTCCATGCTTTCTTTGATGTGAGACTAATTTCAACACTCCTCACACTTGCAACACTAACACCGATAGAGGGGTTAAATATGGATGAAAATGGAAAACGTGGTGTTTGTGAATTTTGATTTTGTGGTTGGAATATAGGAAATTGATTATTATAAGGAGTTTGAAAATTGAAATTAGGAAGATTTTGTGGATTTGAATTTTGAAATGTATTTGGTAGTGTGAAGTTTTGATTTGGAACTTGAGAGTTTGAGGTTTGAGATTGTTGGGTATTTGGAGTTTGAGAAAAAATTGTAAATAATTGAAAAAAGAATTGAGTTGGTTTGGATCTATTTTTTCGAACAAAAAAAATATCAGCAGTAATAAAATATTAATTTATTAATAGTAACGGTAACATATTAACGGCTAGTTTCCAACAGCTAATTTTGCAACGGCTAATTTTACAACTGCTAGTTTTAATAATGTGGTGAGCATTTTAAATTTTAAAAATAAAAATAACCAACCCAACAAAAAATTATTTTGTAAAGTGTAAAAATTAAATTTATTTTTTGATGTAAGTAAATTTAATTAATTATAATTTAATATAATAATATAAATAATATTTAATATTAATAATTATAAAAATAATTAATATAAATTATTAATTAAATAAAAATTTAATTATTTAATCTAATTAATTATTATTTAAATAATTAATATAAATTATTAATTAAATAAAAATATAATTATTTAATTTAATTAATTATTATAATTATTATTGAATTAATTATTATTTAATTATTTAATATATCTATTTAATTAATTAACATTTTATATAGTTATTTATTTTTTAAATAACTTACCAAATGACAAATTGTTATTGGGTATATGGAGTCTCCATTCAGAGGGATCAGACTCTCTCTTCTCGAAATTGGTGTAGGAACTCAACTTCTTCCCCTCTTCAACGTATAAATTCTTCTTTCCCTCTGACACTACAATAGACGGACTCCAAATTTTCTTTCGTTGGAGATGCTCTGAGGGAGGGGGTTTCTTTTTATGTTGGACAGCATGCAGCTACTCCTTTTTTGGGTAGGAATGTTTCAAAGGAGTCACTCCGCTATCAGCTTTGATCTCGACTATGACTTTTACAATTTTAGAAATGGTATCTCTTATTTTAAACATAACAACATTGTCAATAGTACTAATTTTCTGTCGCAGCTTTTTACCCACGTCAATGGTTTTATAAATTTTCGGGAGACCAATATGGTGCTTTTTTTTTTGGACATTTTCAAAAATAAAAATAAACTTTTTATAGTTTATTACTTTATGCCAAATAAACCCTAGTGGTATGGAATTTTTTAAATAAAAATTTTAAAAAATTGATAATTTCTTATTATTAACGTTTGTTTGTACTATTAAACGCGTATATGGTTGTATTCAACTTTCAATCCTCTTTAATTTGATTCTTCCATCACTTTTTTTAAATTCCTTATTTATTAGTTTTTAATTTTCATTTATCTTTTTCGATTTTTTAGAAATTAGATTTAAAAATCGTCCACTATTCCACTAATGAAGATTTGAAATAGCACATTATTTTTTCAGAAATTTAGAAGTCTATATATTGCAAACTCTATCTTTTCTTTAACCAATTCATTTTTTGTTTTAAAAATTTGTAATTTAAATTTTATTAATTTAATTTCAAAAAGTTTAATACAAACAAACGTCATAAAATTTATCTATATAGAACAAAATTTTAAATTTTTTAAGTACTTTTTTTTATTACTAATTTAAACATGTTAGTTTCTATAAAAATAATGTGTTAATTTTAAATAGACAATTTTAAATTACTAGTTTTAGATTAATAGAGGATACAATTTACGTACAAAAAAGTCACTAACAATCAAATTAGATTAGAACATTATTCTTTTTCATTATTTAAAACGGTCTATTTTAAAAAAAAATTAATACAAAAAGACATGAGGATGTTACTAATTTAAAATTTAGATAAGATATAAATTAATTAAAGTCGATCTAAGTCGTAATAAAATATATCGATTTTTACTTTCTAAATCGATCTATATTAAATTATTAGTATTTTTTATTATTTTAAAAAATTATATTTTTATACCTATAAAAATTATATTGTTATTGAAGGGTATTTACAAATTTGATTAATTAATAGTATTGATATTATTATTAATATTAATAAACGGTTACTAACCGTTTAGTACCATTTGGTTGAATGGACACAACCTTTTAAGGATTGTGTATGTTCAAAATATTGTGTCTATTGGCTAAAGGGACACAACTCTTTAAGAATTGTGTATGTTCAAAACATTGTATCTATTGGCAATAGAAAAGGCACAACCATTTGTATACGTAACTAATCATAATTGCTACGTGCAATATGTATAAACAAGTCCTTGTCCACTATTTCAGAAACACAAGTATTAAGTGTACATTTTAATCAACTATTAAGAAATTTTCTTTGTTCAAGAGAGTTGAGAATTTCTTGCTATTGCTAATTAAGAAATTCTTAGGTTTCATTGTATCTTGGGAGAGTATTGTCATCAACCCTATAGCAACTAAGTGTGATGACAAATATCTCTCTAAAGAAAGCGATCTAATCGTGCCTTGAAACTACTACACAAATATAAGATTTTGTCATCTTCTCATACTACTATACGCAACAATTTTAGAGAGATATTTTTTGAAGATGGCACAAGATCAAAACACTACGTTCAAGGTCATGAATCAAGAGTTTGTCAAATTAGATCGCTTTGATGGAACGAACTTCAACCGTTGGAAAGACAAGATAATGTTTCTTCTTTTAGTTCTCAATCTTGCATATGTGATTGACCCAAAGATTACATCAATTGCCGATGCCGCTAAAAATTCTACACCGGAAGAGAAAGAAAAGATTGTTCAATTGAAAAAGAAATGTGATGAAGATACTTTTGCATATTGAGGTCATATTCTCAATATTTTATCCGACCGACTCTATGATCTCTACATGTCAATTCAATCACCATTAGAGATTTGGAAATCTTTGGAAGAAAAGTACAATACCGAACGGCAAGGAATAGATAAGTTTATTATGATGAAATATTTTGAATTTATTATGAATGATACTATGCCTGTCATGGATCAAATTCATGAATTACAAATCCTTGTAAGTAGACTTCGTGATCTACAAGTGGTGATCCCTGAATCATTACAAGTTGGAGCAATTATTTCAAAATTGCCTTCATCTTGGAATGGTTATAGGAAGAAACTTTTACATCTTGGTGAGGACTTCACAATTGAGAAATTACTAAGGCATATACGTATAGAGGAGGAAACTTGAAAACGTGATGCTGTGTATCTTTCTCAAAGTTCTAAAGTGAATTATATTGGTGAAAACAACACCAATAAGAAGAAAAGAAAGTTCTCTAAAGATTCAAAGTAAGATATATAAGAAGAGACAAAGAGAGTGTTATCATTGTCACAAGAAAGGACACTATATTAAAGAATGTAGACTTTTGAAAAAGGAAGCACCAAAGACCAACTTAGTGGAAGAGAACGATCTAATTGCTATGGTTGTAGAAAAAGTACAAAACATGCATATTGGCATGGTTACAAAAGTTAACATATCAATACAAGGAAAATCACTTGAATGGTGGTTAGATTCAGGGGCTACTGTTCACGTTTGCAATGATCGCAACCAATTCAAAACATATGAAAAAGTGAACAATAGAGAGGTCTTAATGGGCAATGACAACTCAGCCAAAGTTTGTGGTCAAGGAATTGTGGAATTGAATTTTACATCTGGAAAGAAATTAAGTTTAATAAATGTACATTCCAGATTTGAGAAAAATTTAGTTTCTATTAGTCTCTTGTGTAAGAAAGGATTCAAAGTTGTAATGGAATCCGATAAAGTGATATTGTTTAAGAATGATGTATTCATAGGAAAAGGATATTGTACTGAAGGCATGTTTAAACTTAGTATTAATAAAGTGAATGTTTCATTGTATGTTGTTGATTCTTGTGATTTATGGCATAGTAAATTAGCACACTTAAATTGCAAATCAATTGAATATATGCAAAAGAATAACTATATTGATCTTAGTAACAAGGATTTTAATAAGAAATGTGATATTTGTATACAATCCAAAATTACTAAGAAACTTTTTTCTAAAGTTGAAAGAAATACACATTTATTGGAGTTGATTCATAGTGATATTTGTGAAATAAATGGCAATATTACTAGAGGAGGAAAAAGATATTTTATAACTTTTATTGATGATTGTTCTAGATTTACTTATGTGTATTTGCTCAGAAATAAAGATGAAACTTTTGAAATGTTTAAAAAATATAAAATGGAAGTGGAAAATATGCATAATAAAAAAATAAAAGTTCTTCGTAGTGATCGAGGTGAAGAATATTTTTCTAATAAATTTGATCACTTTTATGAATTACATGGTATTGTGCATGAATCTTCCGCTCCATATACTCCGCAACAAAATGGTTTAGCAGAAAGGAAAAACTGTACCTTAGTGGATATGGTTAATTCAATGTTACTAAATGCAAAATTGCCTTACAATTTGTGGGGTGAAGCATTATTGACATCATGTCATATCCATACTAGGATACCATCAAGACATAGAAAGGTTTCTCCTTATGAAATTTGGAAAGGAAGGAAACCTAATTTAAATTATCTTAAAGTGTGGGGGTGTTTAGCCTTTTATCGAGTTCCTGATCAAAAGAGAACCAAATTGGGGCTAAGAGCCATAAAAGGCACTTTTATAGGATATGCTCAAAATTCTAAAGCATATAGAATATTAGACTTAGTGTCTAATGTAGTTGTTGAATCAAGAGAAGTAGAATTTATTGAAAATAAATTTATCAATGATTCAACTTCTAATTCAGAGTATCCCCAAAATGATACTAATATTTCACAAGAAATAAATAATCAAAATAATAAACGTCTAAGCGACAAAAAGTTGATTGAACCAAGGAAGAGCTTGAGAGTAAGAAAAGAAAAGGTCTTGGGTCCAGATTTTATTTCTTCTCAGGCTATCACCTTTTTGGTAGAAGGAACTAGAAATTCTGTAACAAACAAGATTCCTATTGTTATGAACATAGAGGGTGATCCTCAAGCATTCAAAGAGGCTATGACTTCAAGGGATTCTTCTTTTTGGAAAGAAGCAATAAATGATGAAATGGACTCAATATTATCTAACAATACTTGGGTCTTAGTTGATTTGCCTCCAGGATCAAAACTTATAGGATGTAAGTGAGTATTTAGAAGAAAGTATAATACTGATGGTTCATTACAAACCTTTAAAGCAAGGTTAGTAGCCAAGGGGTTTAGACAACAAGAAGGTCTAGACTATTTTGATACCTACGCACCTGTGACAAGAATGACTTCTATTAGGAATCTTATAGCATTAGCATCCATACATAAGCTTCATATACATCAAATGGATGTTAAAACGGCTTTTCTAAATGAAAATCTTAACGAAGAAATTTATATGGAGCAACCGGAAGGCTATGTGCTGCCTGGAAATGAAAAGAAAGTTTACAAATTAATTAAGTCTTTGTATGGGCTAAAACAAGCGCCTAAACAATGGCATGAGAAGTTTGATTCAGTGGTGTTATCAAATGGCTTCTCACATAATAGTGCGGATAAATGTATTTACTCAAAATTTACTAAAGATTATGGAGTAATCATTTGTTTATATGTTGATGATATGTTAATCATCGGAACAAATTTAGAAAGAATTCGTATAACGAAGGAGTATCTAACTTTTAAATTCAAGATGAAGGATTTGAATAAAGTTGATACAATATTAGGCATAAAGGTGCATAAAAATGAAGTTGGCTTTACTTTAAGTCAATCTCATTATATCAAAAAGGTATTGAAAAAAATTGATCATCTCACAATTAAAGAATCAAATACGCCGTATGATTCTAATCTTAAATTAGAAGGAAACATGGAAAGACCTATAGTACAATTAGAATATGCTAGTGCTATAGGAAGTTTAATGTATGCAATGCATTACATTAGACCTAATATAGCATTTGCTGTGTGCAAATTATCAAGGTTTACAAGAAAGTCTAGCAATCAATATTGGAAAGCCATAACAAGAGTTCTTGGATATCTCAAGAAAACCATAAACTTAGGATTACATTATAGTGATTATCTCGCAGTTTTAGAAGGTTATTCCGACGCAAGTTGGATTACAAATCTTAGTGACAACAAATCCACTTCAGGATGGATTTTCACCATAGGTGGTGGAGCAATAAGTTGGACCTCAAAGAAACAAACATTTATTACATATTCTACTATGGAGGCTGAGTTTGTAGCTTTATCAGCCGCAGGTAAAGAAGCAGAATGGTTAAGAAATTTGTTATATGATATAAAGCTGTGGCCACTGCAGACGACAGCCATTTCAATCTTCTGTGATAGTGAATCAACCATGTCTCGAGCATATAATAAGGTTTATAATAGAAACTCTAGACATAAGTTTGAGACATGAATTTGTGAGGCAACTAATAGATGATGGTGTAATTACCATCACTTATGTAAGATCTCAAGGAAATTTAGCAGACCCTTTGACTAAAGATTTGTCAAAGGATAAAATCAAAGAAACTACTGCTAAAATGGGATTAAAACCTATTATTGCTAAATGATGGGAACCCAACCTTATTCTAGTTGACCACTAGCTTCAGGGTTTAATGGGTAATAATAAGTTATTTAGCAATTGGAGCACTAAGGTATAGGATTTAGTGCTATTTACAATAAATTAGGAGGGTGAGTTTAAACTCTTAATGGAATGATAATAGTATCTATCAAAAGATTCTACCTATATGAATATAAGAGTGGTGCCGCTCTAATCGAGAATTTTAGAGGTTTTATTCTCGAAAATATTCATGAAACCAGGATGAGCACAAGGCCATATAAGTGCTTAAAATTGTAAACTCTTGAACTTGGAGGGTATAAGTAATGTGTGTGATTTTTGGTACTAGCATATGAAGTATATGTTTAATCGATTAGACACCTATTACTTCGTTAGAACTTTAAAATTTACACTAAAAGAATGTTTAATCTTAGTGACACATTCTTTATGCATATACTTATATGACATTTAGATTTTGTAAATAGTGGGAATTGAAGGGTATTTACAAATTTGATTAATTAATATTATTAATTATTCATATCCTGGGTCGAGCTATCCGACCCGGAATGATCAATGATAAAGCGAATGACCTCTTCAGGTCGAGCGGACCGACTTCTTCTTAAAGAACTCGGCCGTGTCAACAAAAGAGCCCAGTAAAGGGCCCAAATGGAGGCACACGACCCAAATCCAAAGGCACTTCAAGCCTATAGAGATAAAGGCGGTTCCCTTGAAGATAAGCTGACTTCACTCAAAATAAGATAAGATAAGATAAAGTAACTAACTTATCTTACCCGAAAGGTCAGCCCACATTACTATAAATACACTGGAGCACCCAGGTATAACTCATATTCTGATTCTACATAACACCTGTTTAATACCCATGCTAACTTAAGCATCGGAGTCTCTTGCAGGTACCCCCCACCCTTCGGTGACAGAGGATCAGCAGCACATTCAAGTCCAAACAAGTCGGACGTACCAGCTCCGGTCACCATTCACCAGCCGGACACATCGGTTCTGACCAGCACAGAAGATCTCGTCTGAGATCGACCTACAGTTTCAGGTAACCCTCGGAACATTGGCGCCGTTGCCGGGGAACCTGGAAGTCATCCCATCACCATGGCGGACAACCATGACAACGACCACGACTCAGATCTAGAAAATAGAACACCGCACAAAAATGCAATGGAGACAAAAATTCAGCTAAACCGGGAGCAATAGAAGCCCTTCAAGATCGCTTGAAGAAGAAACCCAACGACAACGAGAAATCGGAAAAGATCTACAAAAAGAAGTACGACGACGTCGAGAATTGGAAGACAAGTTACAGCAATTAGAAGCCGATCTCAAATTAAAAGCCCCTCGGGTCACTCCTGAGGAAAGCTCACGCAAAGAACAGGATCCGTTCACCAGGGAAATCATGAAAACCAAAATTCCAAAAGACTTCAAACTCCCGGATACGATTTTGTATGACGGCACCACCGATCCCAACCATCATCTCAGCAATTTCAGAAGCAGAATGTACCTTACCGATGCCTCAGACGCCGTTCGCTGCAAAGTCTTTTCGACAACCCTCACGAAGACGGCGATCAGATGGTTCGACAGCTTACCTCCCAAGTCCATCTCAAACTTCGACGACTTAGCCGGAAAGTTCCTTGCCAGATTCTCCATCCAGAAAGATAAAGCTAAACACGCCCCCAGTCTACTAGGGATCAAGCAAGGAGATCGGGAGAGCCTCCGCAACTACATGGAAAGATTCAACAAAACATGCATGGACATACAAAGCTTACCCACAGAGGGCGCCATCATGGGACTTATCAACGGCCTACGAGAGGGACCTTTCAGCCAGTCTATATCAAAAAAGTATCCGACCTCCTTAGACGAAGTGCAGGAACGGGCAGAAAAATACATCAACATGGAAGAAAACGCTCGGTTAGGAGAGACCTCAAAATCGGGGGCCTCCTACCGTGACAGAGACAAGGAATCTAAAAGAAAAGAAGACCAACAAAGGGAGAAAATTAAAAAATACCATAATTATACTCCCCTCAGAGCATCCCTAGTCAAAATATACAAAGAGGTCTGCCATACAGAAAAAATTCCCCCAGCACAGCCCCTCAAAGGAAAAAGAGGAGGAGGAAATCGGAAGGAATATTGTGAATATCATTGGGTCAGAGGACACGCCACCAACGAATGCTTCGACTTAAAAAATATCATAGAAAAATTGGTGAGGGAAGGAAAATTAGATCGATTCCTGGCCACCCGAGATGATGATCAAAGAAAAAGACGAAGGGATGAAGATACCGAACGAACAGAACGATCTCCTCGGACACCAGAAAGACATGTCCACATGATACATGACGGATTCGCAACAGGAGGGATCTCCAAATCTTCCCGCAAAAGGTATCTCAAAGAAGTATATCATGTCGAAGGAGGGGAGGAAGCACTCAACATCCCAGCGATAACATTCACTAAGGAGGATGCGTCCGGCATCATCACAGGACACGACGATCCCATGGTCATCACTATCATATTGGCAAACGCCAACCTACACCGCACCTTAATAGACCAAGGGAGCTCTGCCGACATCTTATTCAAGACAGCCTTTGATAAACTCGGCTTAGAAGAAAAAGAACTTAAGGCATATCCAAACAGTCTGTTCGGGTTAGGAGATACCCCGGTTCGACCACTAGGATATATATCACTACATACAACCTTCAGAAAAGGAGACCAATCCAGGACCCTCAAAATAGACTACATCGTAGTCTATGTAAGTTCAACTTATAATGCTCTCATAGGTCGGACAACACTCAACCAACTCGGCACAATAGTCTCGACCCCACACCTATGTATGAAGTTTCCAACTCCAAAAGGGATAGCCACGATAAAAGCTGACCAAAAGATGGCACGTCGCTGTTATAACGAAAGCCTAAACCTCAGAGGCAAAGGAGAAGAGTTCCACGCAATCGAGTTGGGCGGAGTTCAACGACAAGAAGATCTTCGCCCCCAACCAGAGGGCGAGATAGAAAAAATTCAGATCAGGGACACCTCGGAAAAAATAACTAATATCGGCACAATCCTCAAAGGAGATTTAAAAGAATTGCTAATACAATTCTTACGAGATAATGTCGACCTCTTTGCATGGAAAGCCGCGGACATGCCAGGCATAGACCCTAAGCTAATGTGCCACAAGTTGGCGGTCTACCCAGGATCTCGACCAGTACACCAGAGAGGAAGAAAGCTTGGGCCAGAACGATCCCAGGCTGTGGAAGAGCAAGTACAGGCACTACTGGAAGCTGGATTTATAAGAGAAGTTAAATACCCGCTATGGCTAGCCAACATCGTCTTGGTGAAAAAATCAAATGGGAAGTGGCGAATGTGCACCGATTACACCGATCTCAACAAAGCTTGTCCAAAAGATCCATACCCACTCCCAAGTATTGACGCCCTGGTAGATGCTTCCTCTGGATATAAATATCTCTCGTTTATGAATGCATATTCAGGATACAACCAAATTCCCATGTATCCACCAGATCAAGAAAAGACCTCGTTCTTAACACCAAAGGCAAACTACTGCTACATCGTGATGCCTTTCGGTCTCAAGAACGCAGGAGCTACTTATCAAAGACTAATGAATAAAGTTTTTTCGGATCACATCGGAAAGATCATGGAGGTCTATGTGGACGACATGCTAATAAAAACACAAAGCGAAGAGACACTATTGTCCGACCTGGCTCAAGTATTCGACACCATAAGGAAGCATGACATGCGACTCAATCCCGCGAAATGCACCTTTGCAGTAGAAGCAGGCAAATTCTTAGGCTTCATGCTCACTCAAAGAGAAATTAAAGCAAATCCAGACAAATGTCAGGCCATACTCAACATGAAGAGCCCAACCTGTGTTAAAGAAAGTACAGCAACTCAACGGGAGACTGGCCGCCCTATCCCGATTCTTAGCAGGAGCCGCGATAAGATCTCTTCCCTTCTATGCTACTTTAAGAAAGGGAAAACAATTCGAATGGACAATAGAGTGTGAGCAAGCCTTCCAAGACCTCAAGAAGTTCTTAGGACAGCCACCTATCCTATCCCGACCGCGAGTTGGAGAACCACTCATATTATACCTCGCAGTGGGAAGTAAGGCAGTAGCATCAGCATTAGTCAGAGAAGACAAAAATGGACAACAACCTGTCTACTTCATTAGCAAGGCACTACAGGAATCCGAGCTGAACTACCAAAAAATAGAAAAATTCGCCTATACTCTTATCCTAACATCTCGACGACTCCGCCCGTACTTCCAGGCTCAAACCATTAAGGTTCGAACTAACCAACCCATAAAAGGAATATTGCAGAAAACAGATCTAGCAGGCAGAATCTTACAATGGGCAGTCGAGTTGTCAGAGTTTGATCTCCAATATGAAGCTCGGACGGCAATCAAATCACAATATCTGGCCGACTTTATCGCAGAATTCACAGATGCCCTAGAAACCCCCACAGAATGGAACCTTTACGTGGATGGTTCTTCAAATAAGACTGGAAGTGGCGCAGGCATGATAATAGAAAGCAACCAAGAACCCAAGTTGAGCTCTCCCTCAAGTTCGGGTTCCCGGCCTCAAACAACCAGGCGGAATATGAAGCATTATTAGCTGGCTTGAAGCTGGCTAAAGAGGTCGGAGCTCAAAAACTCAACATTTACAGCGATTCACAAGTGGTTACATCACAAATAACAGGGAGCTACCAAGCCAAAGATCCCACCATGAAAAAGTATATGGATAAAACCAAGGAACAGCTCGAACAAATCAGGGAGTATAAGATCTGCCACATACCCCGCGAATAAAATGTCCGAGCTGATGCACTCTCAAAACTAGCCAGCACCAAACAAGGGGGTAACAATAGAAGCCTCATCCAGGAAATGTTGCAGAACCCGTCAATCTCGGAAGAGGAAAAAGTCCTGACTATAATAAGTCAGAACCAAGGATGGATGACCCCTATAACCAACTACCTCAAAACAGGAACGCTCCCCATAGAAGAAAAGGAGGCAAAAAGGTTAAAAAGGGAGGCACAGTACTACACCATCATAAACAACATCCTGTACAAAAGAGGAATCTTAACACCTTTACTAAAATGCGTGCCAACCTCCAACACAAGAGAAGTGCTAGAAGAAATACACGGCGGTATCTGTGGCAATCATCTCGGAGCACGAGCTCTCGCCAAAAAAGTGCTCCGGGCGGGATTTTATTGGCCAACTCTACAAAAAGAAGCCACAGAATTTGTAAAGACATGCCCACCATGTCAGAAACATGCCAACTTTCACATCGTCCCGCCAGAAGAGCTCATCAGCGTGACTTCGCCTTGGCCATTTGCAAAATGGGGACTCGATCTTCTCGGCCCCTTCCAACAAGGATCAGGACAAGTTAAATTCCTCATAGTAGGGGTAGATTACTTTACAAAGTGGATCGAGGCAGAGCCCCTAGCCAATGCCACCGCTCAAAGAAGCCGGAAATTCTTATATAGAAACATTGTCACGAGGTTCGGGGTTCCATATTCAATAACCACAGACAATGGCACTCAATTCACAGATGCAGACTTCAGAAAACTAGTAGCCGACTTGAATATAAAGCACTAGTACACCTCCGTTGAACATCCACAAGCCAACGGACAGGCCGAAGCTACTAACAAAGTCATACTGGCCGGATTAAAACGGAGATTACAAGATGCAAAGGGAGCCTGGGCAGAAGAGCTTCCACAGGTCCTATGGGCATATCGAACAACGCCACATTCCACCACGAAGGAATCCCCCTTCCGATTAGCATATGGAATAGAGGCAATGATTCCAGTAGAGATCGAGGAAGGGTCGCCCAGAGTAGTTCACTACAATGAGGGAGCAAACTCCCAACTTCAGAGAGAAGAGCTCGACTTGTTACCTGAACTCCAGGAAAGAGCTCGGATCAGGGAAGAAGCTCTAAAGCACCGAATGGCTTCCAGATATAATCAAAAGGTAGTGCCGAGAAGTTTTGCAGAGAATGATCTCATCCTAATCCGAAATGATATCGGAACAACTCGACCAGGAGAAGGAAAGCTGGCAGCGAACTGGAAAGGACCCTACCGAGTTGTAGAAGTACTTGGAAAGGGCTACTACAGACTGTCTGAACTCGATGGACGAGAGCTTCCCAGGTCGTGGCACGCTTGCAACCTAAGAAGGTACTACAGTTAAGAAAAGATAAAGATCTCATCATTGGATGCACTCTTTTTCCTGAAAAGGTTTTTTAATGAGGCACCAAGTTGAGACTCAGACAATCCCATATGTATCTATTTGCACTTTTCCTTTAAATAAAATATATTTTAGATATTCTACAAAGATTTCAAGATGCATTAATCTGAAGCATTCATCGTCCGATTATAAAGCAACAGATTGGCAGAAAGTGAAAAAGAATTTCACTGCACGATCACGATAAAGACAACCGTCCGATAAAGGTGAAAACGCGATTCACCCAAAGGACGATCTAGAGATGACAACCACTTTCTATAAATCGGCAAAGATGAACACAGAATAATGTAAGAAGTTATCGAAAGTGATCTAAAAAAGAACCTGACGAGGTCTTACAGATCGCTAAAATAATAACTTAAAAACTGGTCGAACATTAAGAAGTCGAACCAGGTCAAACCAAGTTATAAGTAAACCCTAGAAAGAGGTCTGGCCAACCCTATTAAAGAGGATTACTTTAACTTAGAAGGGCCCGACATCACAAAGTCAGCCCAAAACAAAAAGTTATTAAAGTAGTGCCTGAAAGAGATCTGACAAAGATCCAAGAAAGAGGACTACAAAAAATAACTTAAGGGAGACCGACATAACCAAGTCGGACTCCTACTACCAAAAAAGTTATCAAAGTAGTCCCTGAAAGAGATCTGACAAAGATCCAAAAAAGAGGACTACAAAAAAATAACTTAAGGGAGACCGACATAACCAAGTCTGACTCCTACTACCAAAATGTTATCAAAGTAGTCCCTGAAAGAGATCTGACAAAGATCCAAGAAAGAGGACTACAAAAAATAACCTAAGGGAGACCGACATAACCAAGACGGACTCTTACTACCAAAAAGTTGTCAAAGTAGTCCCTGAAAGAGATCTGACAAAGATCCAAGAAAGAGGACTACAAAAAATAACTTAAGGGATACCGACATAACCAAGTCGGACTCCTACTACTGATAAGTTATCAAAGTAATCCCTGAAAGAGACTTGACAAAGGTCCAAGAAAGAGGATTACAAAAATAACTAAAAAGAGATCGACCTGACGAAGTCAATCTCCTACAGACAAGTTATAAAAAAGTAATCTCTGAAAGAGAGGATTACAATAATAACTTAAAAAGGGACCAACGCAAAGGAACTAGTCACAAATTCGGAAAGCCAAGAAACAAGTTGGACCTCACAAATCGTAACCTCAAAGAATTCAAGCTGCAAACAACGAAATAACCCAAGGAGGTCGAGCCACAAGATATCACACATCAGCAGAAAACAGAAAAATGGCAAATCAAAAGGCATTATGTAAAATCTACAAAGTTGCAAAAGCCTCGAAGGCCAGCAAAATCTAAGGATGGCGAGCTACCTTTTTTGTTTGTCAAAATAAAAGTTGCTAGAAAAGCAACTAGGAAAGCGTCAATAAATAAATAAGAAAGTTTTAAAAAGCCCACAAGCCGGGCCAACTACACAAATTCCCATGAAAGAGATCAGCAAGCATCAGGAGCCTTCTTGGCAGCATCAGGACAAGGAGAAGAAGGACGAGTCTGAATCGGTACGGCGTCTACAGTTCCATCCTCCCGGTTCAGAATCTGGCAATCCGAATCAGGTGCAACCGGAGGAACAGAAGAAGTCGGCACTTTAGCAGAGGACACAGGGGGAGGAACAACCTCATCATCATCACCCTCATCATCAGGGACAATCTTTCCATCTCTGACAATATTATCCAGGCTAAAAAGGGTGAGATCGGCCTCGGGAGCAATGACCCAAACTTGCTCCTTCAAGTTCTCGTAAGCAGCAGTCACGCTGCCAACGAGATGACCTTGAAGCTCAGAATAATCTTCCCGGGCATGGTCGAGCTCCTCTCTCAGGCGCATCACCTCTCGATAAGAGGTAACGTAACTATCCTTGTGCATCAAGACTGCGTCCTCAGCCAACCTCAACGAAGCTGCCAATGACTGAGAACTCGCCTCCTCATTCTTCAAGTCCTTCTCCAGCTTGGCCACCTTCGTCTCAAGCTCCTCCTTTAACTCCTTCATCCGATCAAACTCTTGTTTCGCCTCCTCCATAAATGCTTTAGTGGCGTGGAGAAGGAGATTCTGAGCAGTCCGATATATGGCAGCCGACATATACGCCATCTTCACATGATTTCGAGCCATGAATTCCAAGTGATGAAGGATGGACACATCGTCCATGGAGAGAGCGCCGTAGGGACCGATTTGTTGATCCACGAATTCAATAGCATTAAAATCAGGAGCATCGAGGTCGAAGGGCTCAGCAGTCTTTTGTTTTTTATTGAGAGGAGCAACAGAAGGAGCAGCAGAGGCGACGTGAGGATCTACCAAACGAACTCGGGGTGTAGGGATCACTTTCTTCACCCCGGCGGAACTCTGCACTGATGGCTTCTCGCGCACCTGGGAGGATCCCTCCCCAGCTGCCCTGGCAGCAACATTTCTGGCAGCAGTCGCCCGCTATGCCCTCTTAAAAGCTTTCATAGCTTCATTATTCTTCATTGCCTCTGCAAGCAAAACAGAAAATTCAGCTACAAGTCGGATAAGTCGGAAAAGACAGCTACAAGCAACATAAACAAGATAATAAAAGAAACACAAGATACCCAGTTCAGTTTGAAGAAGAGAAGGATTGGTTAGAAATTTCTTTGTGTCAAGATGGGGAGGTTGACCCCAGCGTTCTTCCAAGATAGTCACAAAGGCTCGCTCAGCCTCATCCAACATTTCTCACGAATACCGGGAGACCCTCACGTCTTTTTGCCATTTCAAGGGAAAAGCAGGTTCGTCGTTCTCATCCAGAAAAAAGGGCCGAGCTCCTTCAACAGCTCGGACCTTGAAAAAGTAGTTTTTAAAATCACGGAACGACTCGTCAAACATGGAAAAAACCTTCTTTCCTTGGGTAGAACGAAAGGAGACCCAAGCTAACTTCTTTTTTACCACACCGGGCTTAGTCAAGACAAACAGATAGAAAAAGAGAGATTGGGAAGCAGGAATACCAAAACCATCGCACAGCAATTGAAAAATTTTAATAAAACCCCAGGAATTGGGGTGAAGTTGAGAAGGGGCAATATTACAAGACCATAACAGGTCAGCTTCAAATTTGGTAAAATGAAGGGTGATACCCAGCTGACCAAAGAAAAAATCATAAGCATAAAAGAAAGGGCGACCATCAACAACCCGAGTTGAAAAGCAGACTCTCTCGTCAGAAGAGGGGGGACAAGTTCATAGTTCTTCTCATCTCCAGAATTACTACAGACACTATGAAACTGCCTAAGTTGAGCACAAAAATCAGAATCAACCAACGAGACACACATGAGAACCATGGAGTCCACCCAGTCGGCCATACCCGCGGGAACCTAGGAAGGCATCTCTACAACGTTATTTCGGGAAGACATGAGGTCAACTAAATCCTACAAAAGAAAAGAAGAGTGGATTACTAACAAAACATCTCGGATGAGGGGCAAAACAACTCGACAGACAAACAAACAGGAAAGGAAAACCCCAAGACTCAAACCAAAGCCCTTGGGGCATCCCTTGGAGGCAGTAAACAAACAAGGACTTTCAAGTTACTTCTACAGCCTACATCCCGGCACTCATCAAAATAAAATACAGAAAGAAAAACAAAGGAAGAAAAAACACAAAAGGTCCACCCTCCTACAGTTTATCAGAAGTTTCAAAAAAGGCCAAGGCAGAAAAACAGCAAAAGGCGCAAACTTTCTCAAAATAAAGCGAAAAATCAGCAGAGAACAAGCATCAACATCGAACACACCAAACACGAATCATCAAAGACGCAACTCACAAACATGCAAAGCCCCAAAAAGCATCAAGCAACAGGAAAAGCAAAAAGGATCATGCAGAAGAGGAAAGAAACTCCCGGAACACACATTTCAAAATAGGAGCGACAAAAAATAGAAAGATACAAACTTTCCTTAAAAGCAAAATCAAAACTCCATCATAAAACCAAAGCGACAAAAGAAGAAGAAAAATGCGAGTGAAATTAACCTGGAGAAGAAAGAAGCTTCAAGGGAAGGAAGAGACGCAGAAATGAAAGCTACCCAGAAAAACGCCAAGCAACGCCGCAACGCAAGGAAAACAGAAATATGGGCGAAAAGCAGAGAGTAAGAGAACAAAGGAAGAAATTGCGAAGAAGTTACGAAAAGAGCGAAGAAGGGAAACCGTTTCCTGAGTATGAAATTCAAAAATAAAGAAGTTTAAGGGAAATGGGGCAATTAAATGCCAATTAATTAGGGTATTAAACCCTCGCACGTTCCCCAGAAAAAAGCGCTAATACAAAAGCGCGCGCTTTTTGAGGAAAAACGTTCTACATTCAAAAGCTGCTACGAAGGAATCGACAAAAATGCTTGAGTTCGGCTTCAAGAAGGACTGAAGTCAAGGACTCGACCTCGACAAAGAAGACCGAGCTCAAGCAGGGGCACTGTTCATACCCTGGGTCGAGCTATCCGACCCGGAATGATCAATGATAAAGCGACCGACCTCTTCAGGTCGAGCGGACCGACTTCTTCTTAAAGAACTCGGCCGTGTCAACAAAAGAGCCCAGTAAAGGGCCCAAATGGAGGAACACGACCCAAATCCAAAGGCACTTCAAGCCTATAGAGATAAAGGCGGTGCCCTTGAAGATAAGCTGACTTCACTCAAAATAAGATAAGATAAAGTAACTAACTTATCTTACCCGAAAGGTCAGCCCACATTACTATAAATACACTGGAGCACCCAGGTATAACTCATACTCTGATTCTACATAACACCTGTTTAATACCCATGCTAACTTAAGCATTGGAGTCTCTTGCAGGTACCCCCACCCTTCGGTGACAGAGGATCAGCAGCACGTTCAGGTCCAAACAAGTCGGACGTACCAGCTCCAGTCACCATTCACCAGCCGGACACATCGGTTCCGACCAGCACAGAAGATCTCGTCCGAGATCGACCTACAGTTTCAGGTAACCCTCGAAACATTAATATTATTGATATTATTATTAATATTATTATTAATATTAATAAACGGTTACTAACCGTTTAGTACCATTTGGTTGAAGGGACACAACCTTTTAAGGATTGTGTATGTTCAAAACATTGTATCTATTGGCTAAAGGGACACAACTCTTTAAGAATTGTGTATGTTCAAAATATTGTATCTATTGACAATAGAAAAGACACAACTATTTGTATACGTAACTAATCATAATTACTACGTGCAATGTGTATAAATAAGTCCTTGTCCACTATTTCAGAAACACAAGTACTAAGTGTACATTTTAATCAATTATTAAGAAATTTTCTTTGTTCAGGAGAGTTGAAAATTTCTTACCATTGCTAATTAAGAAAGGTTTCATTGTATCCTGTGAGAGTATTGTCATCAACCCTATAGCAACTAAGTGTGGGGACAAATATCTCTCTAAAAAAAGCGATCTAATCGTGCCTTGAAACCACTACACAAATATAAGATTTTGTCATCTTCTCATACTACTATACCCAACAATTATACTTACAAATACTCATATCTCATATACAGCACACACAAATTAATTATGAATATATCTTGTTTACAAGTAAATGAGATATATTGAGTATGTCAACTCCCATGTATTATGAGTATATTCGTTTTATTTGTTTAAAATTTGTGTCTTATCTCTCTGTTACTGTATAAACGAGATATATTCATAATTAATTCATTTATATAGTAAACGAAATAAGTAATAGGATAAAAATATAAATTGTGTCTAAATTATCTATACAAATAAATAATTTATTTTAAAAAATCTGACAATATAACATGGTTATGGGATATTTTTTAGAGGAGCTATGAAAACTTTTCTGTGTGATTTTTTGTCGGCTAATTTTTTTTATATTGATTAAATATATGTGTAATACATTGTTATTGGAAGATTAGATGTTTTTTTTATATGGTGTTTTATTCAAATTGGACGGTCCAATTTGATTGAAGAAAAAAATAAACTACAAATCAGAGAGTTCGATTTGTATTTTTTATTTATTTTTATTTTTTATAATAAAAATCAGACGGTTCGATTTCAACATTAAAAATTTTTTTATTTTCGAGATAACAAATCGGATTTGTGATCGTTTGTTTAAAAAAAAAAATAATACAAACAAATCGGTGTCTCCGATTTGTATATTCCATACTAGTGTGAAACACACCTCTCCTCACAACTTCTTGTTATACACTTCTCTCTCTCACACATGAAAAATAATAAACGTTTTTTGTCTGTACCCATTTTTAGGCCACAGGGCCAAGGCCCGCCCAGCATACCCGAGAAAGGACGAACAAACAGCTACTCCTTCCAAGCTGCTGCTTCCACCAGACCTCCACCGATCAGCACCAGAACTCAGAGCTGACGATCTTTGTTTTATCCATAGTTCCATACCCTCATCTCTTTTGTTTTTGTTTAGAGGAATATCACCACCTAATTACTCATTAGCACAAGTAGCAATGCAAGGCCGAATATAGAACTTAGTCAATATTAGAAAGAATTTAATCTTCATTAATTTAATTAAGAGAAAATATAAGAAATTAAAATTTAAAATTTAAAATTTATGATTTTAAATTTAAAATCAAAATAAATAAAATCATTTTTAAAAAAATAAACTCATATTAACTACAAAAAAGCCAACCAAAAATTTTGATTAAAAAGAAAACAAAAACTTAAAGCTTGTCTTGTAGACTCCTACTAGTTAGTGATCAACCAACAAAGTAAACAATAATGAAAAAGTTGATAAAAGTTGGCAATTGATGGACGTCAAATTTTGATCACATAATGTTCCTACACGGACACATCGGATGAATCTAATGCATGTATTCGAGGTTCAACCGGAATTCAATCGGTTTAATTAAATATAAAATAAAATTATTAAAAAATTTATTTTCAAAAATAAAAATTTATAATTAGCAACCATCACCAACACAAACTTGCACAAATCAAATACAGTTAACAACACATCAACAGAAATAGCTTTTGGATTTATACCATTTCTAATCACATCAACAAACCAACAACACATGCAACATCAGGACACAATCAACAATTACATCCGAAAGTTTAAAAGACAAACTCAAAGATTAAAATCCATTACAATTAGATAATAAATTCAGAAATCAACACAAAATTAACAAAATACATCCGAAAATTTAGAACACAATCAACAACTACATCCAGAAGTTCATAAGACAAACTCAGAAATTAAAATCCATTACAATTAGACAATAAAATTAAAAATTAACACAAAATTAACAAAATACCATGAACAATCAACCATATTATTTCAAAAAATTAACTCAAAACCAGAAAAATTAACTCAAAACTAAAAAAGCAGTGAACTTGAACAACCGTTGGAGGATGAAGGTGAAAGCAAGGGTTGCTATTGTGAGTAAGCAACCGTGGAAGAGAGGCAGAGAGCTTGAAGAGAGAGAGAGACGCGACGGTGATGAGAGAGCTCCGAGCAGAGACGAGCTTGATGATGAGGGCAGAAGCAGGCTTGATGACGAGGGAAGAGACGTTGATGACAACAGTGGCTCCGAGCAGATCTGGCGAGGGAGGAACCAAGCTGATGCGAGGGAGGAACGTTGACAGAGACGAGGATCGAGCAACCACGAGCAGACGACGAAAATAGGGCGAGGAGAAGAGGAATGTTGAGCAACGACAGCACCCTCCCACCGAGAGAAGAGTTCGGCGATGAAGAGTGGATAGTGGCTGGGTGCTGCTCTATGGAGGTTTGGGGCTGGGTTCTTCACTCCCGTCTCCAGAATTTTC
>NC_029794.2:118566334-118572940 GCF_000816755.2 Arachis ipaensis
TTGAGTGTAGTTTTGAACCAAAAATTCTTAAAAAAATCAATCGATTTAGACGATTTATCAGTTAATTACCAGTTCAACCGATTCTTTTATCAATTTTTTGTCAAACGGTTTTTAGAGTTAATTAAACCAATTATATAACCGATTTTCGGTTAACTCGATTAAACCAATATGTCCAATTCAATTTTTAGAACTATGATCACTATATGTAATTTTAACAGACCATGTCNATATATATATATATAATTTTACACTATAATGTATCAAAATTAAATTAAATTTGCTATATGTTCACCATTAGCTAATTTTCAGTTGAATTAAGCCTTAGGTGATGACGAAACGGCCAAGGTTATGTGGGAAACTGGGAAAGTAAAGTGCGTCCTTTTTTAGAGGTACCAGATAAATTAACATTTTGATCCTCAAAAAGTTTTAGACTAAACACTTTAGTTTTTAACTAAAATTAAATAATTAATTACTCGATTAGTTTCTAACAATTAACTCTATCAGTCATTTATGTTTTTTATTCTGTCAATTCTAACGAAAGACAAAATAGTCTCTAACAACTCTAACCGGAAATAAAATGGTCCGTGACCTTCTCTGTTCAGAAACGACACTGTTCTCTCCCAATTTCCATCATATCTCGTATAACACTAACAATTTAACACTGTAATTTCAAGCTACATAATGTACACTTGCAACTTCAATGTTCACAAGAAAAATTCTCAACTTGTTCTCAACCAATTAATACTCAAGAAACTAATGACTATATCTCTCAAGTATGTACTTGTTGTCTTCGATGGATCCCATGAATCTAGACAGCAAGTCTAATTTGTTAAGACCCGTCATCGTCGTCACCATCTCCTTCCTCCTCTGTTCTATCATCTCCATGATCACATTATCCACCACTTCAATCGCTTCTTTCAACTTCTTCTCCAAACCAATATAAGCAACAATGACGATATTGCTCGTTGTACTGATAGCTTGGATGCGATGTTGAAACGGTCTGCCAACTTGGACTTCGAGAAAGAAAGAATGAAGCACTCGGGGTCTATTCCAAATGAGAATTTGCATATAATGTCGAAGGAGAATCTTCTCATGATGTCTTAATGTCCAACAATCTATATTGCTTACCGGAGAGTGGAGAAAGGCGTGCCTTTGGGTTAGTTATGGAATTTGGTCTTGAGGATGTGGTGGACGTTGTCAGGGTTGGAGGTGATACTGTTATCAAGGACGTGGAGGTGGATGCTTTTGGTGGGTGAAGTGTGGAGGAGGTGTGTGTACCAGTCACAGAGATTTAGGAAGTGTGTGGTCCATGATATGTTGAGGTAGGTACGACATACGTGATAGTTACACCATGGCTTCATCTTGGAGTTGAAGAGGAGGAAGAAAAAGATGGAAAAGAAGACTGTGAAGGTGAAGGAGCGTATGAATGTTAAGATTATGCGAGATATGATGAAAATTGGGGAAGAACAATGTCGTTTTCAAACAAAGGGGTCAGGGATCATTTTGTTCCCTGTTAGAATTGTCAGGGATTATTTTGTCCCTGTTAGAGAATTGTCAGGGACTGTTTTGTCTTCCGTTAGTTGACGAAGCCAAGGACCTAAGTGACTGACGGAATTAATTGTTAAGAACCAATCGTGTAATTAATTTTAGTTGGGGACTAAAGTGTTTGATCCGAAATTATTTGAGGACCAAAATGAGTAAATACTCGCTTAATAGGTTTTTGTATCTTATATATATATCGAGTAAAGTATCGTTTTTGTCTCCAACGTTTGGGGTAAGTTCAAAAGTTGTCCCTACACTACAACATTTTTGGCCTAAGGTAACCCTTATTCGAAGCAACATTTAATAAAAGTTGTCTTAGATAGGCAAAGACAACATTTTTGACAAGTTGTCTTTGAGTAAGGCAAAGATAACAAAATTTTTGGCCACCTATAAAAAGAGTTGTCTTTGATATCTAAAACAACATTTATAAAATGTTACAAAATAAAAGCTTTAAGACAACATTTTTAAATAAAAATACAATATTTTATATGAGTTATCAAAAATATTAAACAAATAACATTTATAAAAAGTTGCCTAAAATTGTTTATGATTAAAAATTAAAAGAAAAAACTTTTAATCATATCCCTAGATACCAATTATTTTTTCAATGAAAAAATAACTTAAACTCAAAAAAAGAAAAAGGAGCTTCACTTGTTCCACTTCACGCACATACACAATGAAGAACCCTAACATTTCTCCCCTGCAACAACGTACAAACCATACCCTTTCTCCCCTTCCTAACGGCAACAGTAGGTCAGCAGCGTTCAATCGCGCGCACTCCTCCACGCACGGCGACGGCGCGGTGCTCTCCTCGACGGGCGACGGCGCGGTGCTCTCCACAATCCCTAACATAGCCACTGCAACAACACACCCTTTCTCCCCTTCCTAACGGCGACAGCAGCGTTCAATCGCGGTGCACTCCTCCACGTACGGCGACGGCGCTGTGCTATCCTCGACGGGCGACGGCGCGGTGCTCTCCACAAGTCCTAACATAGCCACTGCAACAACGCACAGACCCTTTCTCCCCTTCCTAACGGCGACAGCAGCGCTCAATCGCGGTGCTCTCCTTGACGGGCGCGGTGCTCAATCACAAGAAACTCCTCTCCCTTCTCTTCTCCTTCTCGTTCTTCCTCTGTTCCTCTATTTCCAGGTATTTGAAAAAACTAATTTTGATGTTCTTTGAATTAATTTATTACAGTTTAGTTAGAATTTAATTTTTAGTTAGTAAATTACTTTGTTGTTGTCTAATTTGTTGTTCTGTGATTTGTTGTTCTACAGATTATTATTGCTGTGTCTAAAAGTTTGTTATATATATATAAGAGCAAATAAAAATAAGTTTATAGTGATATAGAGATTATTGAACTCAGAGGCTAAAAGCCTGCGCAAACATTGTAAACAATTTTGCTGTATAAGGCAACACACAAAGAAGTGCTAATCAGAGAGAATATTTAGGATTAAATAGGACAGAATGTCAAAATAATTTTGAAGTTTCTTTACACAAGCGTTCATATTCTTATGCTAATTAAAATATAAAATCCATTCTATCTTGTCTTGTTTTGATAAGATATTCTCACGCTTCATCTAAATTATTATTTGAATAAAAACCATCATCAGTATTGATTTACATTATTTTCATTGTTCTATTACCATTATTTTGTGTGTCTTGTAGCATGCCGCAGAAGCATTTCTACATCTGTTGTGCTCATTGAGAGAAGAAATCGGAGGTTGTTTTGCTCCAAATATGAGTTCTTTAGCAGACATTTTTGCTTCTAATAATAGAATTCTTACTCGAATACATAGGGACTGGCAGAGTGAGCATGAAAGATGGCACCAACTCTACCTTGGACCTTTTGATGGGATTCTTAGTAGCAGCTTGACCTGTCAGAGTTGCTCATCCCAGGTATAGAACGCTTTCAATGCAGTTCTCTTACCTTTGCTGTTAATTGTGTGTACACTTTATGTATTGTCATACAGTTTTGATTTGACACTGTTGCATTAGGAGGAGAAAGGTTCCAAGGTAATTGAAATGGCTAAAATAGGAGAAATGTTAGAATTAACTAATTGATTTTGTATGATGACATGGGTTAGATTTGAGAAGCTAAGAAAAGACTCAGTTGTAGCTCTATCTAAAGATAATAGTACTCCTAACCTTTATTTCTAATGTAAATGTTTTCTCGTATCTGTCTGAAATTTTAATTTAATTTCAAACTGTATATTTGTTTGTTTTGCAGATCTCAATTAACTTGGAACAATTTGATTGTTTGCCTCTTTCACCTGTACTTAGTGGTTCCACCCTGGTGAGTTTCAAAAATTCAGCGCCAGTTATATTGTTGTTTTAATTTCAATATTATTTCTTGGGTAACTGAAATTCTTCAAGTCTTCATGAGCTCCCTGATAGCTGATGTCTCTCGCTTCAGATATTTGGATGTGCACTGCTGGATTGCCTAAAGCAATTCATTGTTGCTGAGCATGTTGAGAACTATCACTGCCACTACTGTTGGCATAATGCTACGATCAAGTATCTTTCATTAATGGAATGAAATGAGGTAATTGTTTCGAGGAGAGAATAATGAAAGAGGAGAGATATGATTATCAAGTTTCATTTGTTCTTTTAATTATAAACATAGAAGAAAATATGTTTTGGTTACTTATTGCATTCCACTGTCGTCAAGTCTCACAAATATAACACGATTATTCCTTGAGCTATGCTAATACATCTTGTCCGGCTTTAATTTAAGTTTGAGCTTATTTGTAAAAGTATTACATAATCAAAAACATATATAATCAAAATTTTAACTAAAAGTTAATAATAGTAATTTAATTTAATGATAACAAGTAGAAGTTCTTCATCTATTGACCGAAAACAGCTTTAACTTTAACTTTTATAATGTATTATGTTTAGAGGCATTTTAGAAAGTTGTTTGGAAGGAGTAAGGTGTTAAATTGATGTTGTTTTAACTTTGTTTGTATCTGATATTGTTGCTGGTTTTTTTATCTTGGTTCTGCATTTTGCATGAGTACTTGATAGGAGTTTCATTTTTTTGTAACAGGTGCCCCTGCCATGACTTCTAGGTTACAGGATTTTTGAAAAACCTCAGGTTAGTGGGGTTCTTAGAATTCATCATCAATTTGTTCTAAAAAATTGAAAAAGGCATTAGAATTTAGATGTATAATTTTTGAAAAAAGGACAGAAAAAATTTCTAGAAGTAGAACTCCTCAAATTTTTATCATCAGAATCAATGTTGCATCAAATGGTACATTGAGTTAAATCGGAATACCCTATCATTTGTTTGGTTGTTTTCTAAAGTAAGAAAGCCATCATTAGGTTTATCCTTATCTTCTTTCAAATGTCATTGCAGGTGACACAGGCAACAAAATTGGGACCTATAGCATTACCTTGTGTACCAATTTTCACAATGTATCTTTTTATGTGGCTGCACCGCTGACTTCAATTGATCTATCACTTTCTTTCGGAGAAAAAATCGTCATCGAGGAGAGATCTCCGAAGGAGCTGTTGAACATGCGAGGAGGACTTGGAGAGCAAGTTGCTGCCTCATGATAAATGTTAAAGAAATTTTGTTTATAATGAGAAAAACATGTATTTTATTTACTTATGTTTATTATTTATTTGACTTGGTAACTTGGCAAGTATGTAATTGACACTTGGAACACCTTTCTAGATACATGCAATATATATTATTAGCTTATTCTCCCTACATTGATTAAATTGAATTTAAGCATTGTTAGTGTGTGTTATATATCCTATAAATATAACAAAGGCAAAAAATATATTGTTTTAGATATAAAAAAAGAGAACTTAAGAAAAATTCAATAAGGTGTTGCTTTAGGTATTAAAAAAAATTTTCAAATAAACTTAAATAAGTGTTGCTTTTGGTCTATAGAAAGGCAACTTAAAAAAATTTGGGCAAGTGTTGTTTTATGTATTAGAAAATACAACTCGTAAAAAGGGTTGCCATAAAGTTTTTGTTAAAGTGTTGTGTTTGGATCCTCTAAGGCAACCCTTATGTGGAGTTACTTTTTTTTGTAGAAAAGGCAACGTTTTCTGAAGGTTGCCATAAAAAGGGTTCCCTTTTATACACAAAAGCGTTGCCTTAGATCAAAGGTAACGGCCGTATAGCCAACCCCCAAAAAGCGTTGCGTTTTGTCGGAAAGTGTTGCCTTTGATCAAAGGCAACACATTTCCTTATTATAGGCAACGTTTTTAAAGGGTTGCCTCAGCCCGAATTTGTTGTAGTGCTAACATTTAAATCGTCATATTTAAGTCCCTAACGTTTCAAAATTGGCTCAATGTTGTTCTGTTGTTAGGGATCTATTAACGGAATTGACGATGGGACAAAATTGAGATGATTTTGAAACGTTAGGGACTTAAATAGGACGAAAATGTTAGGGACAAAAACGATATACATAGAAATAAATTTTAATTTTATCCTTCACTAATATCAATCTTTTACGGTACATAGTTATTCAATTATTTTTTAATCACATCTAAGTAAATTACGCTTAATCACATTACTTTGATTTTAAATAAATTTATTTTTTTATAATTTTACTCTTAAAAATTTTTACTCATCACTACAAATATTTTATGATAAGTAAAAATTTTTAAGAGCAAACTTATAAAAAAATAAATTTATTTAAAACAAAAGTAATGTGATTAAGTATAATTTATTTAGATGTGATTAAAAAATAATTGAATAACTATGTACCGTAAAAAAATATTATTAAAGGATAAAATTAAAATTTATTTCTATATACTGTTTTTGTCCCAACGTTTTCGTCCTATTTAAGTCCCTAACGTTTTAAAATCGTCTCAATTTTGTCACACCGTCAATTCTATTAACAGATCCCTAAAGGCATGGACAACACTGAGTCAATTTTAAAATGTTAATGACTTAAATAGGACGATTTAAATGTTAAGGATAACTTTAAGACTTACCCCAAACGTTGGGACAAAAACGATATTTACTCAATTATATATATCGTACCAAAAAATATATAGTTAATTTGATTAGCCGATTATTTTTTAAATTTAGATCATTGATA
>NC_029794.2:118573030-118580743 GCF_000816755.2 Arachis ipaensis
TTTTTAGTTTATTTTTTTTACAAAATATTTCCGTTATTAAATCTTGATATTGAGATTTAATTAAGTCCACTGATCAATTCTAATTAATTATATGGTACAAATTAAAACTAGGCCAGGTGTCTTGGTCATCTACTCACATCTGTATGTGTGTGTGTGTTGGTCATTAACTAATTAAATTGAATAATTTTTTTTGTAATTCATAGCAACAATTAATTAAGAATGCAACACATACTCTCACATCTATATATCTACTGTATAGTATATACCATTTAATTAGCAGGTGGTTGAATAGGCACTTTCAAATATATTAACATATCAAGCTATTGGTTGTTATTCTAGCCACGTTAATTAATCATCAGTCCATATTAATCGCTGCCTATAAATAATTAATTAACCAGCACAAGTTATCTCTACTACATATATAACTTGTTAGTGCTGCCAAGAACTTTGGCTCATGCTTCTTTCAAAATTTCAAATTACTTGAATAAACCCAAACACGTTAAGCTAAAAAAACATGTGCAAGCTTATTGGAGAGTAGTTACTTATAAAGTTATGAGTAAACTACCATTTCTATCCACGAAAGTTGAAAATGCTGATATATCTACCCATAAAAAAAGGAAATTATTATTTGTATCTATGAAATATGGGTTCCGCACAACAAAATTATCCAAACACTAAAAAATTACCTAAAATCTCTAAATTACCTTTATCTTCACCACCACACCACCTCTTTCACCCAATTACCTTTCTAACCCTAATCCTCTTCACCCTGCCACCACCCCTCTTTCTCTTTCTAATCTCAAATTCCACTACCACCCCTTTCACCCACCACCACTCCTCAAACTCTTCACTCAATGGTGGCTCCCGCTACCCCCCGCAATCGTCACTGGAACCCTCGTCCTTGTTCACGGATTTATCGGCGAATCCAGCTGGTTCCTCCAGCTCACCGCCATCTACTTCGCCAAGGCCGGATTCGCCACCTGCGCCATTGACCATCAGGGCCACGGCTTTTCCAACGGCCTCATCGCCCACATCCCTGACATCAACCCCGTTGTCGACGACTGCATCGTCTTCTTTGACGAATTCCGCTCTCGCTTCGATCCTTCTCTTCCTTCATTCCTTTACTCCGAATCTCTCGGTGGCGCAATCGCGCTATTAATCACTCTTCGCTGCCGCGACTCGCCGGAAAATGTCTCATCCACGAACCGAGCGTGAGCTCTGATTATGGTGTCGTCCTCTTTGGGAGTGAAGGCATGATGCTCCACCTGCGGAGAGAACTAGTTGCACCATCGGAGCCTGCGAAAAATGGGTTAGTTCATGAACCTGTAATGAAGAACAGAGCAAAAGGAAATCGGGAGAGAGATAGATATAACAACGGCAGGGATCAGGTAACGACGGTGGTGATTCTACGACGCGAAAAGAGGTGAAGAGGGTTGGCTATGGCGTCGATAAGGTAGTGTGAAGAGGAGGGTCTTTGACACAGTAGGCTCTGGTTCGAGGCCGATGGTGATGGTGGCGAGGAGAAGCTGGCGCGGTGCTCCTGGGCTCGACATAGGTCTGCGACGTTGCTGGCGGAGAAGGGGAGTGAACAGTGATGAAGAGGGTAATACGGTGGTATGTGGTTGATGTTGGAATTGGGTGGCTGAGAAAATTGAGAGAGAGAGAAAGGAGAGAGGAGATGATAGTGGTGGAGAGAAAGGTAGTTTAGGAATTTTATTTAATTTTTTAGGGTTTGAATAATTTTGATTGCAAAAACTATTTTTTATGGATACAAATGATAATTTTCATCTTTTATGGATAAATATGTCAGCGTTTTCAACTTTCATGTATAGAAATGGTAGTTTACTCTAAAGTTATAATAGTAATAGTGGGAATATATAGTTCAGTAGTATGTAGTTCCACTTCCATCTTAATCTTTTATAAGGTTTAACATTTCTGATTAAAATAAAATAAAATAGTGGGTTGGGGTTTATGCATATCGAGTGAGACCGACTTTTAGACAAAAATATATGTATGGGTTTAGATTTTCTTTTTTTTTAATACACAAATTTCAGAACATTTTTTGGTTTATACAAATTAGTTGGAACATACATTCATATGTTGTGTACGTACTTTAAATTTGTGTTTGAACCATGATAAGCTCGTGTTTAATGCTAAGTGTTCATCTTATATATATTTGAATACCTTGAGTGTGAATCTTTATAAACATTTATATTCCATAAAAAACTGAAAACATAGCTTATACATGTATGGCATGGTTGCATAATAATTGTGCTTGTTAAGCTTTAAATGTTACAATTGTTTGATTAATTCCTTGGGTTCTTTGTTGTAAATATATTACTCCACTTTTCACGAGTGATGAAAAAAAAATATGGGAAAAAATAAACTAAGGAAAAGAGGGAATTTGGATGAAGAAGCTTTTAGAAGTATTTATATTATTTATTTTCGGATTATGTCTCTATACTAATATTGGTAGTATATTGGTTGTTTGAGGAAATTCAATTTTGTCCATGACTGGTATCTACTTGACAGAGACTAATTTCTTTTGTTATTTCAAAATCTCTGTTTTTCTTTTATTATATCCAAGATGAAGATTGTATCATCAACATTGGTTAAAAAAGAATAACTCTCTTTTAGTTTTCTTATTATACTTCTATTTTAAATGAATAAACAAATTTGACATGAAATAATAGAAATAAAAAATATGCATGGAGCACAATATATACAATCATATATAGCAATTCACGGTCCAAAGACTTGTTACATACTTCCATGTGCCTAGAAAAGTTTATTTATTTATGTTTCTTTAAATTAATGAGAAGGACAAGAATAAATGTTGCCATTTTAACCAGAAATGGGTAAATAGATAAGTAGTTTGAAAAAAGATAAGCAATTATCGAAGACCATGACGGATAACTCCCGGTAGCACCTCTCATAAATTTTAGTAGTTGTTTGTTATTTGATGCATCCATAATCTACAAAGTCAATAGAATTTAAAGTATACCTTCATAATTGTTTTTGTAGTTTCAAATCAAATAAATCTGAGTTCATTCAATGTCCCGAAAAATAATGATAAAAATAGTGTGTATTAGGATATTACCCATGCAGCAACCAAACAGATGTTAGTTGCCGTAAGATACTACATTTATTTTTAGGATTTAGCTAAGGCACATCATAAATTTATTATTAGTAAAAATTTTTTATTAAAAATATAAAAAACTTAATTTTTTAATGTATTTTTTTTTAATATATCTTTTTTATTTTATTCCATAAAAAATAAAATTTCAAAAATTGAACCGATCAATGAATCAGTGAAATGATTGGTTCACTGATTTAATTAGTTAAATATTAAATAAAATTATTAAAAATTTAATATATAATTTTAAATATTTAAATTTAATAATTTTTAAATCAAAAAATTTTAATATAAAAATAATTTTAGAGAAATAAGTACAGCAGATATAATCTTTTTAATGTATAATATAATTTTCTTCTATAATAAAACACGAAGCACTAACACAGAATACATGAAGATGCTCAATAAAAAGTTAAAAACACTAATAGGAATAATGTATTCATAGTAATTAACATAAGATCTCTCTATTGTTTAAATGCAAATGGTACCAATCAAAATAAAAAAACCTCTCTAAATTACATCTTCAACAATGACCTAATTCTACAATAAAACCAGAAGCACTAACACTAAATACATTAAGATGCTCAATAAAAAGCTAAAAACACTAACAGGGCATTCATAGTAATTAACACAAGGTCCCTTCATTATTTAAATGCAAATGGTACCAATCAAAATAATAAAAAAAAGTCCTCTAAACTACATTCTCAACAATTACTTAATTCTAGAAATTTTCACCATATACTAAAAGTGACTCTATGCCGCCACAGAAAACGCAATATATACAAAAATTAACAAAAGGAAGAATACATACAAGAACATATTCACAATAATATTGACAGAAAATAGTAATAACATTGGCAAAAAATTAACAAAATCAGTAGTTCAATATTATTAACTCATCAGTAATAACATTGATAGAAAATAGCAACTCAAAATAATAAAAAATTCAATTAGTATCAAATCTCTCAGAAAAAATTAAGACTTTCATATTGTTAAATATCTTAAACCTATCTTGTTTTACTTCAACTCCATTGTTACTGTTACTAATTTACTATTATATTAACAACCAACAATAAACATCACAAATCTATTTATTAATTTTATTTTATCAGCAATCAAATGAATAATATCACAAAATCAGATTACAAAATTATTTTAGTTTAACATATAATTTTAGAAATAAAATAAATAAATTCATAAAAAGGGGAAAAACTGGTAAGGAACAGAGTGAAGCAAGAAAAACTGTAGCAAAGAAGCGAGCAGAACGGCAACGTCACTCGAAGAAGCAAGCAGAACAGAAGAAACAAGCGCAGTGGAGAATGCTAAGGCAAGCAGAACGGCAACGTCACTCGAAGAAGCAAGCAGAATCAAAGAAGCAAGTGCGGTGGAGAATGGAGAGGCGAGTAGAGGCAACGACGGAACAACCCTTCGCGGCGGCAACGCCAACAGCTCCATGCATACCTTTGTGCGACGTCGAGGAGAAGAGAAGCGAGGAGAAACGAGCAGACCCAACCCATGGTCTGTCCCCGTAGGCAACGATAGCTGGTGGCCACTACTGGCGTCGATTATGGTAGGGATGGTTGTAAAGGTTCTGCTCGTTGGAGAAAAAGAAAATTAGGGTTGAGGGAGGGAGGCATGGTGACTGGTGGTGAGTAACTTCATTTAGGTTAGGGTTGGGTTAGGTTAGTAGGTGGGCTGGGTAGTAGGTTTTCTTCTTTTTTTTTTTTTCTGGCGTCAAAACAACGCTGTTTTGGACATTATTAAAATTCGAAGATTAAAAAAACTTGACCAGTTCGACCGTTCATCGATTAACTTCCAGTTCGACCAGTTTTTTACAGAATGGTTCTAGGAGTCAACCGAACTGCTCAGATGACCGATTTTCGGTTAATCTGGTCAAATCGACCGGTCTGGTCTGATTTTCAGAACATTGATAAAAAGAAAGGTATAACACCTGGCAGCACATTACAATAGAGAAAAAATTTTCCTAATAGAAGAGACAAGAGCAACTATTTCTAAAGAGATAGCTTAAAAAAAAACAGAAAAGACAGCTAGCTAAAAGTAAAGTTAATAAGCTAAGAAAGAAGGAAAAAGGTTGAAAAAACAGAAGAAAGAAAAAAGCAACGTCTCCTATTAGAGGTGGGTGTGAATTCTTTGAAATTCCTTAGCTAGCTTAGTTGCCAGGGATAGAATTTTTCCAGGTGCACGACATTAGTTCTCGAAGATGAAAACATTGCGGGCTAACCATGCCGTCTAGAGTAGATAGACCATAGCTGCAATGAGCCTCTTGCTATTAGATTGAAGCTTCACATTTTTCGCAGATTGTCATCACCACTCCCATGCATGAAGGTTCTCGTCTCTGGAGATAATGCTTGCCATAGCAGATCTGTTCCAGGCTTCCTCTATATAAGGGTAGAATACTGTTGCGTGAAAAGGCGTTTCTGGTACCAATTGACAGCTAGGGCATAGGACGTGCATATGGGTAAGCCTTGAATTAGGCTTTTTCATTACTGTTAAGCTTTCATGGTTCAGTTTTTCCAGATAAAAAATTTTGATTTTTGGATGAACATTTATTTTCCAAATGGATTTCCACGTTTTCTAGTCAACAAATTGGGGATGCATGCTATCAATTGGAAGGTGAAAAAACTGGTAAGCAGTAGTGTAACCTGATTTGACCGAGTATGCACCTGAGCTATTTTTGATTAATTTAATCATGTCTTCTTCTTCTTGGTTGATAGATGTTTGCAGAATTAGATGAGTTATTTCTGGGTCGAAATTATCAAGGACAAGTTGCTGGTTCCAGTTTCCAGTTTTGTTGATCAATTGGCGCACCCAGGTTAGTGAGTCATCCCTATTCTATGTTGTTGGAATTCTAAAAGGTGGTTTGTCTCCAAGCCAGGGTCTTCATAGATACGAGTTGAGCTTTGTTTGTTGACTATTTGGAATTTGGTGCCTTTTTCCAAGACTGTTCTTCCCTGTAATAAACTCTACCATGCCCATGAGGAACGGATTCCAGGTTTAGCATCCATAAAGGTTGAGAGCCTGAAATATTTTTTTTATAGATTTTGTACACTAAGGAATTAGGTTTTGCTAGAAGTCTCCATACCTAGTTTGCCAACATTGCCAAGTTAAAACTTTTAAGTCTTTGAATTCTAAACCTTTCTACTTCTTTTCTTTTCTCAATGTGTCCCAATTGATCCATTGCATTTTATGTTCATTTTATTTTTGTCCCCACCAAAATTGCATCATCATGCAGTGTAATTTTTCTAGCAATAAATCTGGGAGTCTAAAACAGCTTAACATATAGATTGGTATCGCTATCCTTACTGCTTTAATCAAAACTTCCCGGCCACTTGCTGAGAGAAAATATCTCTTCCAATGCAGTAGTTTTTTCGATACCTTGTCTTTGACATAAGCGAAAGTCTCCATTTTTTATCTTTGGATCTTTGATGGTAACCCCAGATACTTGTCCTGAGTTCTCACATTTGGGACTCCTAAAGATTCAAATAAAGTTTCCTTGATCTGCTACGGGATGTTCTTGCTAAAAAAAATTGCCGATTTTATTAAGTTGATGGCCTGTCCACTTAGCTGACCATATTGATGTAGAATATGCAATAAAGAACCATAATTCTCATGTTTAGCCATGTAAAACAGTAGGGAACCATCTGCAAAGAGAAGGTGGTTGATTGGTGTAAATCCCGTAAAATTAGCGAATAAATAATCAATAAATTAAATTTTAATAAAAGAATTAAAAATGTAAATTTTATAGTAAAATGTGATAGAGCTAATTAAAATAAGAATTCTGATACTTATATCAAATAATTTAGCCCAAGATTGGGTCGAACGGGCCGAACCGGTCGTACCGGGCCCAACCCACATTTCTCCTAACACAATGAGCTGAAGCTCATTTCTTTCCCAAAGCCAAGAAACACGTTCCTGGAGGGAGAGGGAAAGAACATAAGCTTCAAACCCTTGATTTCTATTCAAATCCACACAACTTCTCACTCCGAGCTCCGATCGCCGCACCGTTTGCGGCCACGTGTCCAGCGCGTCGAGCTCTACAAAGGCCGGTAACCAATTTTGGTAAAAAACCTTGATTTCCATCTCAGCCTCTCATTCTTTTGGATTTTCAACATTTTAGATTTTTGGTTATTAAAATTTAATGTCTTGATGTTTAGGTTCAAACTAGTTTGAGAAACTTATGGGTCTTTGTTCAATCAAGACATATATAAGGTGAGGACTCTCAAAACCTTGCAAATTCTTAGCTTATTGAGTTTGGATATTGAATTTGGGTATATATGTGTGATATATGTGAATTAGGTTTGTGTATATGTAAATTGAAGCTTGATTTGTGGACATTAGAGACTTGGTGGAGGTTGGGTGTTATTGCTTTGGTGATTTTGGACCTTTGAGACTGTGTTTGGTGCCTTGGTAGTATCTCGGGTTATGTCCAAGTTAGGAACATACAATTTGTATGCTCCAACTTGAGGGGGGATGTTAGTGTTAGGTTGTTATTTATCAATTAGTTTAATTCAAGTTATAGGTAGTTAGTTATAGTTCACAAATAAATAAAATTTTCT
>NC_029794.2:118580813-118586366 GCF_000816755.2 Arachis ipaensis
TTAATATATGTTTATATCTCAATAATTATCATCATATAAAAACTAGGGATGATATTCATGATTTGAGTCAATTTTAGTTTATACTCAAAAAGCTAATTCTCTTTAAATAAAGCTTTTTTTAGGCCGATTTGAGATTAAAAATCTGCATGATATTTTATATTAGGTTAAGATTTTATTTTGAGTTAGTTCAACTTAATTTTAAAGTGTCATGACATATTATATTATATTTCCTATCTAACAACCAAGATTGTTCTTACTTCTACGAGGACATGAATCATTTGATCTTGCATTATGTAATTTTTTGCAAGTTAGTTTGTCTCACAAAGTAATCAGTGTTGCTATATTTATTTTTGAGGATCTGAGCCCCATTTAAGAGAGTGTGTCGTTGGTTAATAAGTTATTACATGCATAAAGCAGAATTTAAACTTTTGACACTTACTTTATCAGATGAATAAATTTGATAGGTGTATAGTTATCAACAAAACAGAACAAAGACAATTAGAGATGATGTTAGGTGTTATGATGAGAGTGTTAGTTAAGATAGGTAGTTATGTTATGAGTCAGCACAAGTCACACCTTTAGCACAAGTCACACCTTTAGCACAAGTCACACCTTTAGCACACTCTCCAGAAGCTTCCATCACTCTCTATAAGTAGACGCATGCTATTGTACTTAAATTGATTTTTCATTCATTCTGCTGAGTAATCAATAAAGTTCATTTTTCTCTGCTCTCTCCCTCAATCGTCAGTCTCCTTTCTTCTTCAATCCTCACCCTCTAAGATCTGGTACCTTCATGGTATCAGAGCTTACAGTGCCACAGCTTCTGCTAAATCACAAATTCAAAAGAGTTCAAGCAAACTCAAGCTGAGTCACGATGGCTCAAGGATTTGTAGCAACACTGATCTCAATGAAGCTGGATGAGAAAAATTTTCTGCAATGAAAAGACTAGGCATTCTCAACAATTGAAGGGATATGCTAACTCATGTTACAGAAAAAGAAATCCATCAACAGTACCTAGCAATCGAAGATGAGACCGATGTAACGTTGAATCTGCAGTATCAACAATGGAAAAGACAAGATGCTTTGCTCAAGTCATGGCTCTTGGTTTCGATGAGTAAATCGTTTACTACACGGATGGTTGGATGCAGTTAAAACACAAGCTCAGTACTCTTCAAATTAGAGTATCTGTAACTGAGTATGTCCTTTCAATTAAGAGCACAATTGATGCACTAGTCTCAGTAGGTGAAGCAATAACTGAAAGTGATCATGTAAATGCAATCTTGCATAGTTTAACCGAGGAGTATTCTTTGGTCTACACCTCTGTGCTAGCAAGATCTCAGTGCATAACAGTTGACGAATTGGAAGCACTACTGTTGGCTCATGAGAGCATGCTCACAAGGTTCAGGAAGCCAGAGGCATTTGTGCAAGCTAATATCGCTCAATTTGGCAGAGGAGGTTTTAAAGGTGGATTTCGAGGACGAGAAGGACGCATGTTTAGAGGAGGTAGAGGCTACTTCAATGGAGGTAGATCTCTGCAAGATCCCTCACTACAAGAACATACAAATGGTGGATTTAGTGGCCAGACTACAGGTGGCAAAGGACAGTCTAATAGAGGTGGCAGGATGAACAATATGAGAGGTTATCAGACTGAGAAACCACAGTGTTAAGTGTGCAATAAAATAGGTCACACGGCTAGATCTTGCTGGTATAGGTATAGTGAAGACTTCTATGAAGGTGACTATGAAAATGAAAATGGAGGATATGGTGGATACAGTAAAGCAAGCAATCAGTCCTATGACAATGAAGGGTACAACAGTGGAAACAATCAGGTCCCTTAGCAGGTGTCTCAGCCTTGTGCCAACTTCTGTAATGTCCTGACAATGCCTGCCATAGTTCAGGATCCGAATTGGTATCCTGACTCAGGAGCTACGCATCATATGACTCACACTGAGCAGAATCTGTTAGAGAAAGAGGAGTATTGTGGTGATGAGCAAGTTATAGTAGGCAATGGAACAGGTTTGCCAATTTCCTTTGTTAGTAATTTGTGTATTAAATCTGATTTGAGCTCTAGATTATTACACCTTAGAAAACTGCTATGTGTGCCTGAAATAACAAAGAATTTGATGAGTGTATATTAATGTTGCTGTGACAATCAAGTCTTTTTTGAATTTCATGATGATAGGTGCTACATAAAAATCAAAGACACTCAAGAGATTGTTCTTCAAGGTATTGTTCACAAAGGCCTTTATAAGTTCCTAACTGGTCAAAGAAAACCAGAAGCATACACTTCTGGATTAGGAAATAAGGGTGATGTCCTGATTTGGCATGCTAGATTAGGCCACCCAAACCATAGCATTGTATCACAAGTATTAAAGACTTGTCAAATTCCCTCTTCTGTAACCAAACTTAAATGCTCAGCTTGTTGTATTGGGAAATCCCACCACTTACCTTTTTCTTCCTCTCAAACTGTGTATAAGCATCCCTTGGAGCTTGTACATTATGATATTTGGGGGCCAGCACCCATTTCAGACAATAATGGACATTGGTACTTTGTAAACTTTATCGATGCATTCTCAAAGTATACATGGCTTTATCTCATTAAATCTAGAGCTCAATTAAAATAAGTATTTAATCACTTCCAACAAATAGCTGAATTGTAATTAAATACAAAGTTGAAAATGTTGCAAAGTGACAGTGCTGCTGAATATAAAAGTTTATCTAAGCTGTTGCAAGCAAAAGGAGTTGTATGCAGGTTTTCATGTCCTCATGTTCATCAGCAGAATGGAGCTGCTGAAAGGAAGCATTGCCATGTGGTTGAAATAGGTCTTACTTTACTTGCAGGGGCATCCATGCCTACTAGATTTTGGGGAGAAGCCTTTACTACTGCTGCCAAGCTCATAAACATGTTTCCAACACCAGTATTAGAGGGCATGTCTCCTATTGAAAAACTGTTTGGCAAAACGCCTTCTTATGACCAGCTTCGAGTCTTTGGATGTTTATGCTTCCCTCATCAAAGATCTTACAATAAGCACAAGCTGGATTTCAGGTCCTCACTTTGCACATTCATTGGGTATGGCACATCTCACAAGGGATACAAAAGTCTCACTCAGGATGGGAAAGTTATTATCACCCCTCATGTTGTATTCTTTGAAGACAAGTTTCCTTTTCAGCAAGCTACACAGCAGGTTCCTAGTAAATCTGTATCAGCTTCTGAAGATGCCTTACCTCCCTCTATTCCAACCATTCCACTCATCCCTAGGCCTTTGTCAAATATAGTTTACCAAGGTAGTCTCAGTCTCAGCAAGTTAGCTTCAGCCATCCAGTCTCAAGTCAGCAGGTCTCTCCCTCTCAAGACAGTTTAAACCACAACTCAGCCAATTCCTCACCTTCAACTCTTCCTCAACCATCAACCTCACCCCTCATACCTCAATTACCAATAGCAGCTTCCTCTATTCCTACTCCTATCCCTATCAATGACATTGAGATTGTCTTACCAATTTTAGAGGATTCTAAACCTGTACCTGCTGCTGTTAATTCTCACTCAATGATCACTAGAAGTTAGGCTAGAATTTTTAAGCCAAAAGTCTTTTCTACCAGTGTGGAGCCGAGAACTGTAAAGCAAGCTTTAAATTCTTCAGAATGGAGAGCTGCTATGAATCTGGAATATGTTGCACTAATCAGGAACAATACGTGGGAGTTAGTAAGCCTTCCACCCAACAGAGAGGCCATAGGCAGCAGGTGGGTATTCAGGTTGAAATAAATACAGATGGCTTTTTACAAAAGCACAAGACGAGGCTGGTAGCTCAGGGGTATGCTCAGAAACATGGCTCGGACTTCACAGAGACCTATAGCCCAGTAGTGAAGCCTACTTTCATTAGATTGTTGCTGTCCATTGCTGTATCCAAATCCTGGGTAATCAGACAGTTAGACGTTAATAATGTCTTCTTACATGGTAATTTAATGGAGGAAGTTTATATGAGGCAGCCTCTAGGGTATGAACAAGGAGATTCCTCCTTAGTATGCAAGCTTACAAAGGCTCTCTATGGGCTGAAGCAAACCCCAAGAGAGTGGTATCATAAGCTGGCAAATGGATTAAGGAAGATTGATTTTGCAGCTACCAAGTCTGATGTCTCAGTTTTTGTCAAAACTGTTGATGGACTCCAAACTTATGTGCTTGTGTATGTAGATGATATCATCATGACTGGTGAATCTTTTGTGCTTGTAACAGATGTGATAGCTAAGCTGAACAAAAAATTTTCTCTCAAAGATATGGGAGACCTACACTACTTCCTTGGAATTCAAGTAACCAGAAATTGTGATGGTGGTCTACTGCTCACTCAGCAGAAATATGTTGGGGAAGTATTAAAGAAAGCTGGTATGGTTGGCTATGCCTCCTGCCACACACCTCTGCCATCCACTATGAAGATCTCAGCTCTTGGTGGGTCTAGCTTCTATGATCCAAAGCTATACAGATCAGTCATTGGCAGCCTGTAGTATCTCACAATAACAAGGCCTGAAATCTGCTACAGTGTTAACAAGCTGTCTCAATTTGTTCAAGCCCCTTTGGACTGTCATTGGAGAATGGTTAAACATGTACTAAGATACTTGAGTGGCACAACTAGCTACGACTTACATATAAAACAGGATTTCTCTATGGGCGTAACTGCTTATAGTGACTCAGACTGGGCTGGGGATCCAGATGATGGAAGTCCACCAGTGGTCATTGTGTCTTTCTTGGCTCAAATTTGATCTCTTGGGCGTCAAATAAGCAGTCGGCAGTAGCTAGATCAAGTACTGAGCTGAATATCGAAGTATGGCAGATGCAGTAGCAGAGTTAATCTGGGTAAAAACCATGATGAGTGAATTGCTATATCCATCACCCGAAGCACCAATGTTGTATTATGACAATCTCAGCGCAGTTTTTCTTGCTGCCAATCCTATCCTCCACTCCAAGTCCAAGCACTTCGAGATTGATCTGCACTTTGTTAGGGATCATGTCAACAATAAAGAGATTCGGGTCAGCCATATTGCAGGGTCAGTGCAGCTACCTGACATTCTTACAAAGGCAATACCCTCAGAAAGCTTTCTCCATTTCCGTGACAAGCTCAATATTCATGATCAGCAACTTATTGTTGGAAGCCAGAATTGTTCATCCTCAACAGAGTAGAATGAAGTTTGCTGGAGATGATGATAGGTGTATAACTGTCAACAAAACAGAACAAAGACAATTAGAGATGATGATAGGTGTTATGATGAGAGTGTTAGTTAAGATAGGTAGTTATGTTATGAGTCAGCACAAGTCACACCTTTAGCACACTCTCCAGAAGTTTCCATCACTTTCTATAAGTAGACGCATGCTATTGTACTTAAATTGATTTTTTATTCATTCTGCTGAGTAATCAATAAAGTTCATTTTCCTCTGCTCTCTTCCTCAATCGTCAATCTCCTTTCTTCTTCAATCCCCACCTTCTAAGATCTGGTACTTTTAAAATTGACCACTCGACTAATCCAAATTAATTATCTTCTGCAATATTCTAAGCCTTACCTTCATTT
>NC_029794.2:118586635-118586963 GCF_000816755.2 Arachis ipaensis
ATGTTATCTTTTTTTTTTTAATTTTTAAAAAGTAATATTCATGATAGCTGCAAATATCCATTTTTCCGCTGAAAGTTGGCTTCTAGTTGATAACTTGAATTCAAATATGACCTTTTATCTTTTTTGTCACTCTCCTATAATTAAAATGTTTTTGTACTTCTCAATTGAGAGATTAAAATAAAAATAAAAAATGAGATATAATAGTAGTTCTCATTAACTTCCAAATATAAAATGACATAATATATTTTATTATTTTGATAGAAATTTTTTTTACTTTTATTTATAATTATTTTCTTTTATCAATAATAATAAAACTCATCAAAATTAT
>NC_029794.2:118587568-118588216 GCF_000816755.2 Arachis ipaensis
TGACATAGTCTCTTCATATTTACCTAGAAGTTGCGAGTTCGAGTCTCACTCTTAATTTAAAAAAAAAAAAAAACATGTAGCAATACAACATTTTACACTTTTTATCTAATTTTAAATTTAAACGCGTTAAGTTCTCTCATTATCGTTTTTAGTTTCTACAATTCTTTTACACATTTGCAAAAACAATTTAGTTTTAAGAAACAAAATACTTTTACATAAAAAAAGATCTTAAATATCTTATTATGATCAATTTTGTAAATTAAGATTTATATATACTTGCTCCCTGAAAATCTTCTTCAAGCTCTTTTTTAATTAATAATATGATTTTGCTATATATGCTGATGTTTTTGTATTACAGTAATGATCTATTTTGACTAATCTTTGGTTATTATATTGTAAAATGATAGAATAAGGTAACTATTTTTTTGTTTTTTATTGTTCATCTAGTTTGATTAATTAAGAGAATAAAGTAGTATTTCTTAAAATTAGAATGATAACTGTTATGAACTTATGATATATTTTCCTTAAAACTTAAATTAATAAAAAAAACTTTTTTTATTTGTTTAAATTTTTGCATAAACTTTCTTTTGTTTTATGTTTTTTTTTTAAAGATAATAAAAATTGAACTCTAATTTTTTCGGTGATAAA
>NC_029794.2:118588996-118589724 GCF_000816755.2 Arachis ipaensis
CATTATATTTTTAACAATAATAAAAATTAATATCGACAATAAAAACCAATATCGATAATAAATAGAAAAAAAAATTCATATACATATAAAGACATTATTTATTTATTATCACTCTCCATGTATGTACATACGTGTCAATCAATATGTGTACCTACTTACACAAAGACACTAAATGAGATTTTAAAGTTAGAGAAGCGGAGACAGTTGAAGTTATTAAACACAGTATGATAAATTTGGTAGTAAGTTGCTGTTCAAACGACATGATTCTAGAACCCCACCTCCTTGATTAATTAATTAAGTTATTATCATTCCTACATTAATATTAATATTTTAATAATATCTTTAGCATATAAATATATAGATAGTGTAAGGAAGGGACATTCATTCATCACCTTCTTTTATATATCATCTCATCAAAGCACTTGTTGGTTTCAGCTTTAATTTCCTTCATTCCCAACAACATGGACTTTCCTCTTCTACTTCCCATCTTTGCTATACTTAATGTGAGAGCTTAATACTACTTCCTTTTTTTCTTCTTTTTATTTGTTTCACTTTTATTTGTGTAAGTGATGAAGGGAATCATTATTTGGAGTGAGTGCAAGTTCAAATATACTATTACGTATTATATATATATAGTTCAAGTTCATATGCTCATGCTCAGATCAATTTGTTACTTTTTTTAGAAAGCTTTAATTTCAAACTACAATTTTTAGTTGAATTCTTTCTAT
>NC_029794.2:118590723-118591135 GCF_000816755.2 Arachis ipaensis
ATAATAAATCATTGGAATTTTTTTAATTTTTTTTTACTGTTTTTTATTTATAAATTTATACTCTGTCTTTTTTTTTTTGTCAAAAGAAAAAGTAAAGGACAGTATATAAAAATATGCACTGTACATCGTATATGAATTTTAATTACTAGTTATCAATTTTTAATTACTGCAAAGAAATAAGAGAAATGCTAGGAGGACAGTAATTTTTGTGATTTGTAGCCATCAAATAGTCATCAATGATGATTTTAATGGTGTGAGATTGGTGTGAAATTTCATCTAATGATTCACTTTTTTTTGCTGGTTACATGCTGCCCAAAATTTAACAAAGTTGCTGGTTCCTAGACTTTTCCAAGAAATAATTAAGAATGAGATTAATTGTTAAACTTCATTTGCAGACTGGAGGGAAGAGAAA
>NC_029794.2:118591151-118611109 GCF_000816755.2 Arachis ipaensis
TATATTCTTTTTATAGTATAAAAGATAATAAAAATATTATGGAAAAGTATAGGAAGATAATAAGAATGTGAATAATGGATATGTCAAATGTTCAATTCAATAGGTATGCAGATGATTATGTTGATCTTTAGTTAAATAGTTATTCTTTTTTATTCGATTTACTTATGCACAGTTAATAATTATTAGATTTCAATTTAGTTATCTTAATATTAGGGTTTAGGAAGTAATTTAGGTAAAATATTTTTTTTACTTTATTGAGTCAATTCTAAAATCTATTATTCAAAAAAATTATTGTCTACCTAACAAAATCAAAATATTATTTATACATTAAAATACTAATTTTTAAATAAAGAGAAGTACACGCAAACGTTCGATATTTTTATCTCCTCTTATTTTTTATAATCGTTTTTAATATAAAAAAGAAAACGTTTTACGCATAAGTAAATAAAGCATATATATAAGATCCGAATAATAAGTAATAAGCGTGTTACTTGTGAGTCAGGGAAGCATGGTGGTACAAATGTGAATGTAGGGGGAGGAAGAGGAGTATCAGTGAACACAGGCCATGGCCATAAGGGGAAGCCTGTGTATGTTGGAGTTGGACCAAATTCTCCATTTATTTACCGCTATGCTGCTTCTGAGACCCAGTTGCATGATGACCCCAACGTCGCACTCTTCTTCTTACAAAAGGATTTGCATCCCGGAACCAAATTCAACCTCCACTTTACCAAGACCACCGACGATGCCGCCGCCTTCTTGCCCCGCCAAGTGGCAGACTCGCTACCCTTTTCATCCAACAAAGTGGAAGATGTTTTCAGCAAGCTCTCCGTGGATCCTCAATCAGATGAAGCTAATGCCATCAAGAACACCATCAAGGAATGTGAGGAGCCAGGTAAAACATGTTTCCATTAAACGGCTATTTCAAATTTAAAATTATTTCAAAATTATGATTCTATAGTATATAGTAATTTGAATTTGAATTTTAATAAACTAAATTTGAATTTCAATTTAAAAAATTCAAATTCCAATTTATATATTCTAATGTTATTATATATTTATTTTATCATTATGTTACCAGGGATTAAAGGCGAAGAGAAGTATTGTGCAACTTCGTTAGAATCTATGGTAGATTTTAGCACTTCAAAACTTGGAAAAAATATTGATGTAGTGTCCACCGAAATAAGCAAAGAAACAAAGCTGCAGAGTTATAACGTTGCACCGGGTGTAAAGAAGATAAACCATGAAAACAAAGCTGTTGTGTGCCACAAACAAAATTACCCTTATGCTCTGTTTTATTGCCACAAAACAGAAACTACTATGGCTTTTAAGGTGCCTTTGGAGGGTGCTGATGGAAGCAGAGTTAAAGCCGCCGCCGTCTGCCACACCGATACCTCTGGATGGAACCCCAAGCATTTGGCTTTTCAAGTGCTGAAAGTTAAGCCTGGAACACCAGTGTGCCACTTCCTTCCTGAGGATCATGTTGTCTGGGTTTCCAAGTAAATGTGCCATTTAATTTGTGTAAGCTTATGAATAATAACTAGTATCATATTACCGGTGTAACATTTGCTATAGAACTTGATTTGAATGCTTTTTTTTTTTTTTGTGGAATTCGTATAGTAGTTATCTGCATAAAAATGTTTTTACGTAAAAATGATAGTTAAGATGATATTAACACGTTGTAATTTTAATAGTTATTGGCTATCATTTTTACACATAAAAATATTTTTATGTAAATAGCTACCATTACATATATATAATCTTGCTAGTGTTTTGTGTGGTTTTCTTGCACATTACCTAGCTTATTATTATGTAGAATTTAGATATGATATATGATATATCATCGTATGTATTTTATGAATATTTATACTTCATATTAGATGATATATTAATTATTGTGGCTTCATCATTATTGTTCTCCTACAGATATGCATGGAAAACTGTTATTAAAAAATCTCGTGTAAATTTGGCTGTGTATTCTCCTGAAAAAAAAATACACACACACGCACGCTCACAACTCACAAGTATTAAAAGTGATTTATTTCTTGATTCAAAATTCCATTATAAATCAAATAATATTCAATCCAATCCAATTTACTTTAAATAGTTTTAATTCTGATAGGTTTTTTCATTCAGTTGGCTTTAAATACTCCTTTGTTTTTGCAATAATAGATCAATAGTAGGAGTTAGGATATAACTTCACCTAATATCTTAAACTCTCTACTACCAATTGTTCAACCCTGCTTTTCCTAATGTAATATAATTATGGTTGAATTGCTCTTAGTTAACTATAATTGCATCTTGATAACTCAAGTGCAACGACCCTCCTAATTAGATTAATCAGGTTAATGCTTAACTCTAATTTAAATCTAAATTATTAGTGATAAATAACTAGAATTTATAAGACCACATAATAAGCATGCACATCCTCGACAGCCTATACTTTAACTTATGGCAATTATTTGTTTAACTTATTATTCTAATAGATTTATTTGCATTCATCAATTAGAAACATGAATTAATTCTTAGGCTACGTTCATGGCTCCTAAAAAGAAATCATTAACAAATAAAATAATTGCATAATTTATTAAATTTAATAAATAAAAGAAAAACTAAAGTTTAATAGAATAATTCAAAAGGATCAATCTATCCTAACAACCTAAAACAAACTTAGCAAGGAAGAGAGAAATAAGAACACAATAGAATTTATGATGAGAGTAAAAGTTGAAAATGTAAAACACCCCAATCCTCTATTTATAGGAAACAAAAATCATATGCTTTCCCTCTAAGTTATTTTTATCATATCTTTCAACTCAAATATTCTTTCATTTTTTTTAGATCTTATTTTCTAAATCTTTTCTAGTTTTAATTTTACATCCCTACAAAACTTGATAAAAATGAATCTATCTTCAATCATCATAAGAAACAATTAATCAAAATCTTTTATCTTTCTCTTGAAATTAAATTATACATATGAAACTATTCAAAATAAATGAAAATAGATATCATTTTTATATTATTAAATAATATTATGCATTAATTAAAATATATTTTATAATAAATAATGCAATTATCTATCTATTATTCTTCAAGATAGATAAAATATGTAAGTGATGGATCTTCATTTTAACTATCACTTGAAGATTACATTAATCAATACAATAAAAGTATGTGAATTTACCAATTCAAGAGATTAAAAGTGTTTCTGCCATTAGAAGTAACCCTTACGCATTGTGTTATCTAGTAATGCCATAACCCTAAATTCTACTTGTCGACACTTCCCTATAGCGTCACCATTGCCAACATTATTTTAATATGCCACATTATTTTTAAAATTAAGAAGGTGTGTGCTATATATGTGCTATGATACTTGAGCTTTATTATTTCAGCCCGCTAGAACTACAGAGAAAGCGACACGTGAACACTGGACGAGTACAATTCGGGTTCTGTGAGCTTCAATTTAGCTGAAGATATTACTGTGGGTTAGGTGTTAAGCATGGTTTTTGTAATAATTTTATTTTTGGTATTGTAATACAATTATTATTACTTGTAGGGAGTAAACTTTGGACCATTAGTTAGTTGGGCTGGACCATCACATGTATTGGTCTTTAATTTTTTTTTTGAATATATATCTAAATAAAACTTTAAAAAAATTTTCGAATATTTTTTTTAAAAAATTTTATTAAATTGAGATATCTGAAACTTTACAAAAATAAGACATATAAATTTCTACCTTAATAAGATTTATTATTTTTATTTGGACAAATAAATTCTCAAAAATATGACGAAAAGACTTATAGATCTTTTATAAAGTTCAGAGACTTCGATGCAATAATTTTTTTTGTGTGCGCGAAAAATTGTCAAAGCATACATAGCATATAACATAGTTTGGGTAAAGTCAGTTAAAAATATTGTTAAGAGTTATTTAAAAAAACTATTATGATTAATTAGTAGTTATAGATATTTTGAGCAAGATTCAAGGCTCTTGTGTGTGTATATATATATATATATATCAGGTCCTTGTACTGGTGTAATATAATGCTTTTATTAGAATCATATGAAAAATATTATTCAAGAAACAAGAATTCTCTCCCTACGTTTTCTGTTCTTTTATTTGTTGTCGTTAATCACTTTCAGTTCTTAATTTCTTCTTCTCAAGAAATCACAACATGGTATCAAGAGTCTAATCTAGATCCATACATGTTTTAAACTTAAATCCATGTAAAGTGATCATGGACGAATTTTTGTCAAAGTCTTTTACTATTTTTTTCACTGAACATGGCATTTATTATCGTTTATCATGTCTTTATACTCATTAACAAGGTAGTGTTGAGAGAAAATATAGATACATCACTGAAACAGGATTATCCTTCTTGTTACGACATCTATGTCTCTTAAATTCTAGGATTTTGCTTTTGTTATAGCTGTATACCTTGTAAATAGATTGTCTACATTAATTTTATATTTCAAAAGTCCATATGAAATGTTATTTAATAAGAAACATGATTATGAATTTTTTTTGAGAATTTTTGGATGTGCTTGTTATCCTTTACTTAGACCTTACAACAAAAGAAAATTTGACTATAAATGTCTCTCAAAAGATGAAAAGATATATTTAGCAAGAAATGTAACTTTTGATGAATCTATTTTTTCTTATAACTCTCTATTTACAACATCTTCTTCTCCTAGTACCTCTCTTCAGTCTTAGATGAAATCTAATACTTCAGTCTTACCTTTACCTTCAATATCTAAAATTCCAAAAATTTCTAGCAATTCTCATACTATTCACATCCCTTATCCTGAACCAGAATCTCTTAGAAAAACTATTCCTCTTCACCACAATGATATTGTCCCTAATCCTAAGCTCCACTCTGATCCAATTACTAGCCAATCCACCAACACACCTTTATCCCCTAACCTTGACTCTTCTACGTCCAAAAAGCTTAGAAAAAATCATAGAAAGCAAATCAACTCATCCAAATTTAGAAACTATTGACCAACACAACTCTAAACTACCAAACCAATCTAACTTGATCCTAATTTCTGGTATAGAAATTAGGTTTTCTCACCAACATCCTCTCCTCCTCATACCTCTATCAATATACATCCTATGACCACACGTACTAAAATAGGAACACTCAAGTCTAGAACTTTTTTAGCCACATCATCCACTCCAAACACTGACCTGCTGTATCATACACCAAAAAATGTCCAACAAGCCTTGAGTTGTCTTTATTAGAAGAAAACAATGAACAATAAGTTTTCAACACTTCAAAGATGCTAAACGTAAACTCTAGTTAATTCTTCTCCTCATGCAACCATAGTTGGTTGTAAATGGGTCTTTGCTATCAAGAAAAAATCCAATGAAAAAATTCTTAGTTACAAGGCTCGCCTTGTGGCGAAGGAATTTCACCAAATTAAAGTAGACTATGAAGAGATCTACAGTCCTGTGGTGTGTCCAACCACAATTAGAATCATAATCACTGTTGCTCTCATCCAAGGATAGGACATGAGACAATTTGATTTTAACAACGCTTTCTTGAATGGAAAACTTCATACATAGTTATCAGCACCGAACCGGCAATCGACCCGGCCAGGTCACTGGAATAATTAATTTAAAAAAATTAAATATAAAATAAAAAATAAATTAAATTAATATGAACACTATTCATTAGAATAAAAAGATAAAAAATATCTTAAGTTACTAATTAGGATATGTCTAAAGAAAATTCTAAGGTGCTGAGGGAAAGATTCTTCAACACCTGCAGATTGCACGTGTCATGGATGGGTGTATTCTGCATGGCTCAGTAGAAGCAGGAAGGAGCAGGTACAGGTCCCCAATGACAGATGATGAAGGTGACACTTGATATTAATTAGTTGATCTAATTAAAGTGATCAAAATTTTAATTGAGTATTTGCGTAGTGAGCCACACGCAGGGTTTTAAATGGAGTGGTGTGGACCTAAATTTTTTGCTTGATAGGTTTTGGATCGTAACCTTTATTATTCTGAATGGAGTGTGGTAGTTAGATGTTGATTTTGAGGTTTGAGTTGGATTTGAAGAAAGTTGGCTGGACTAGTGGTGGTAGGCCCAAAAGTGTACTTGGGCTATGTTAAGAAAGTAGTTATGGAATACAAAAAAATAAATAAATAAAAGAAAAGTTGTGATGGAAGTTGCATGAAAGAGTATAGAGATAAAGAACGTTGCATGAAGGAAAGAATGAAGTAGTATTTGGCCGTCACACTGGGAAAAAAAAAGAAGTATGTGGCTGTCTTGAATATTATTAATTTCATGTGTTATAATATTATTAATTTAAAACACTATTTAGAGTTATACTTATAACATATTCAATTTGTTAGATATTTTGTATAGTTTTCATGTATTATTATTCCTTTAATAAAATGTTTTTTGTTCAAAATGTAATTTATTTTAACTAATCCATAATTTTATTTCTATGTTCATGTTTTCGTTGGTTTTTTAAGATATTGTTGAGATTTGCTATGTCATTGTAGGTTATTTAAAATTTGATGTTGGGACTGGTTATATATTTTCAATTTTGTTAATTTACAAAACCGCAAATCCAATCCAATCCAAACCGCTCAAAATTGGATTGGATTGGATTGAAATTTTTTTAAAAAAAATATCCAATCCAAACCGCACCACAAGTAAAATAAGTGTTCGGATCGGATGAGTTTTCGACTCAAAATTGGTTCAAACCGCACCGCCAAAACCGCTAGTTGCTGGTGGTGAAATGACAAGGTTATCATGTTAGTTCTTGTCTCCGATTTGTGTACCCTCGTTCTGTCAACCCTGTCGTAGTGTTTACGTTCCCTCAAGCCTTCCTTGTTACAAAAAAACCTATACCTAACCAAATTTCCCTCACAGTCTTTTCCGGAGTCACCCTTTCGCACCCCGAATCCATGCAGTTTTCGAAACCCCCGATAGAACTCATATGCATTATCAACGCTGACCTATACCTTCTTCAGGAAGTCATCCACACTCATTCCAACGAGGTCTTCCAACTCCAAACATTCATCCTCGTACGCATCACTTTCACTCCCTCCACAATCAGCATCCTCCTCGCTCAGAGTCACCTCCATTGAAATACTCTACCTAATTAATTATTATATACCTCAAGGAATTTCCCACACAATGAAAATTGAACACAACACACAGGCTTACGACAAAAACAAAACATCACTAAGCAATCAATCACCTCTTCCAAATATAACCTTAGTACAAAACAAAATAACTTTCACTATAAACATTGATGACAAAATTGATTTCTGAAACATCAAAAAAAGTTTTGACAAGGTTCAAAATTTGAGCATTTGTGACAACAATTTTGACTCCTGAAACAAAACAAAAAACAACATAACAACATCCAGAGTTTGAGCACCCAATTATTCTAATTTCACATGCAATCAACTTACTAAGTTTCTAAAACCTAGAAATTATAAAGCCATCCAGTGACATGGTTAAAGCACTTCATCAAACATGTTGAGTGTAGTAAAATTAAAACAAAATAAGAGAATTCAAAGCTTAACATCAATGTGATACAGAAGAGAACATAACTACAGTATACTTTAATTCAATCTATTGAAAAAAAACCAACCTACTACTAAATCAAAAACTTACTTATTGTAATAGAAATCAGAAGTTGCAGAGTTTGAACCAGAGTATTCCTCTTGTTTGGGTGTATTGTGTGGTGGCGGGCATTGGGAAACTCACCTAGGTGACAAAAGAGAGTAGTTTGACGGCCAGGTGGAGCGCTCAGTTAGGTCCCAGCATTGGCAGGCGAGAGGCGTCGCTTCCGGACGACCAGGAATGCGAACTCGAACTGTGAAAAGCGACTGAACGTGAACGGCGAACGCCGGGTGAACGTCAGTAGCGAAGAACAGGCACAAAGACGACCTTTGAATGAAGACGCGAATGTGAACGGCAAAAAGATGCCGGCTAAAGCGCGACTGAGAAGACAACGACGACGGAGGCCGAGCTGGAAGTAGCAGCTGTGATCGGTGACTACGAAGACAAGTTGAAGACTTCGATCATGAGGGAAGCTACATAGATAGATGGCCGGCGAACTTTGATCTCGACGTAAGCTACGGCTAGGATTTCAATTTGGTACTAATTTGCTTTGCTTCATACAGGGGGGTTGGGGTGACTTCACAAGTGACGAAGGGTGTGGGGGGTGCTGATTGGTTGGGTTCTCTTTTTTTTTTTGGGTATGAAATTCCCCCCAGGCCCATTCAATTTTTTCACCTAACTGAGGCCCGAACATAAAAAACAAAAAAACAATTATATTACATTATATTTAATTTCCAATTAATTAACTTACTGTTACTTCTTAATCTATTTGTTAACAACTTCGATTCCAGCACTCCTACTGAATTGTGGGACCTTCTGCTGCACCAGCTGCCTTCGACTGCAACACCTGCAGAAGCAATGAATGGTTTAACGAGACACGTGTTCCCACCATGTTGATACATGCAAGATCCACACCTGCTGAAGAATCTTTTTTTCAGCACAGTAGTAGCTCCCTATGTCTAATAGTTAGTAATATATTTATAAAAAGATACAATATAATACAAAGAAAAAACTTGTCCTAGTGGTTTGTGGGCTCCTTTATAACTTGAATGACTCAAGTTTGAACCCTAGCGCCTAGCATATACTCTAAATTTTTGAAATTTTAGTGATGCGCGTGCTGACATCAGCGGATCAATTGGTCCAGTTCAATTCTCGCTTTAGACCGAATTTGACCAAATTTTCCAAATTTGACAAGTTCGTTTGCTTGTTCGGTTAAAATGTTAACCCGGATCAGTTTAGGAACATTGCACCGTTTGTTAAAAATATGCCTCAAACTGTCACATTTACGTTAATCTATATTGATGATATTCTGATTTACAGGTTCAAGCTCTTTAGAAATTGAGTCCATTATTACTAACCCGAATATGATTTTTCCATTAAAGGACTTAAGAAGGTTTTATTATTTTCTGGGTTTAGAGGTAGATTTTGTGCATCATGACAAGGTGTGTCTCACTTAAAGTAAGTATACACAGGAACTTTTAGCTCGATTACATCTGGAACAATCTAAACCCATTCGCATCTTTAGTTATTTTTCTTGTTTTTAATCCTTATTTTCGTAGGATTAATTATAGTTTTATCTTCTAATCTTATTACTTTTTAGTATCTCTTGCTACTAAGATGTTTGCTCAGTATTTTCAAGAAAATACAGTTAAAAATAAATCAAATCAAGGAACAAAACGAAGGATGATCAAAGGAGCAACACACAAAAACTGTGACAAGAGCAGAAGGTGTGCGTATGCATACTAAGGTGCACACCCACACATCAGAGAGTGTGTTTCATTGCATGCGTAGGCATGTGCGCACCAGCCCCAAAATTTGCCTAGTGTGCATACACACACTAAGGTACATACACCCAAGATCAAAATCTTGCACACAGTGTGCCATGCTGGTACAGGGTGTGCCACGCTTAAAGGAAAGAAATTCAGGGCGTGTTATAAGCCCCAAGACATGCCATGCTCAAGAAGAATATGACCTAAGCATTCCACAAGACAGTAGGACGTGCCATGTCCTCCAAGAAAATTTGTCATCGTATGTGTACGCGCACGCTTATATGTACGCACAAATCCGTTTCTCAGTTAGGGGTGCCACGTGCATAGAAGGACGGACCACGCCCCAACTCAAAGCTCAAGAAGGTGTGCTACACAGTGAAGCCAGGATGCCATGCCCTAATCACAAGCTACCTCCCAGTGATTAATCCCTAAAGGCCCGGTTTTAGAGATTCGAATTCAAATTGAAGATTTGAGAAGATTCTTTAATCAAATTAGCTTTCTGTTTTGAATTTCAGGATTTAAATTTATTAGAGATTATCTTAATTACTATGATTACGATAAAAGTAGGTTTTAAATTTTAAATAAGAAGCAACCTAGGTATAAATAAGTGAATTATATTCACAAGTAAAAGGAGCGACGGAGGACACTCCACTTTTGATTTTACAGCAAGCATGAGTCACTAATCCTCTATCAAAGGGTTATAAGCTCTATTTGTGTTTCAATGGTTTATTAATCTAAGTTTTCTTTTAATTTAAAGCTTTGAATTAATTTGTTTATGATTGAGTATTCTGTTCTTCATCAATAAAGGATTAGTAGCATCGACAGGGGTGCTAATCCTGTCTTAGATTTGTTTTCTGATTCGATAGAACTGATTTTCAAATCGTGCTTGAAAACTCTTTCACATAGCTTTTTAAATCAACTTGACGTAGGGGATTTTGTAAGCGTGCGGCAACACATGATTTTTTATTACCCTAGTTTAGGATACCTGACATATAATCCAGATTAGGACAATTCTCGAAAATTATGTTTTCTTTTTAAGAAATTGAATCAGATTTTTTAACTTAACCTTTTTAATTTGTCGATCGACCAAGACATTGGCGGTTGGTTAATTAAAGAGAAACCGAGGAGTTGAGACATCGAAAATTAGTTACTTTAGATTCGTCGTGAACAGAGATTTGCAAACTTTAGAACTAAGTTGATAAGTTTTAATTCTCCTGAGAACATGAACATCTTTTAAACCCTAGACATTCACTCATATTAATTTCTCTCAATTCAACACTCACTTCCTCTTTCGAAGCATTCAGCACTCAAGCGAACTCAATTTCAAGCCTTCTACTTTTCAACAAGTCTCAACAATTCTCCAATCCATGTTTTATTGATCTAATTAGTAATTTGATTCGATATTTGCGTGCTTAATCCTTTAATACTCATGAAAACGATATCCACTCACTGTGGTATTACTTGAACGATCCGATACACTTGCTAATATTCAAGAGCTTCTATTTTCGCTCATTAAAGACCAAGACCAAGACGAAGACAAATTAAACTAAACCAGTTCTACGTAAAGTCAAATGAAGCAACAATTTCGTGCTTTATAAACCGATAACAATACCAAACAAAAACCAAGACAAACTGAATCTAAAACAGTGTGATCTTTCCTTTCTAGTTTATGCCTATTCACTCATAGACTTTTTCAAATAATCTCTCATATAATCATAAACCTTTTCTCTATACTAGGAAGACCCAAACAAAAATAAATATATCAAGATGAAGAAGAAAACACTCAATGTGCTATCTTTTGTTTTATGAATATTTCTCCTTGAGAGTCTTAAAACCTGATTCTTCTTCTTATACCATAAACTTAGCTTTTTGTTAGCAGTTGCAACAAATCAATATTCATAAAGACTTGATACTTTTCTTTCTTTGGCAGTGTCACAAGTTTCTATATTATCTTCATATCTTGCTCTTCATAGTTGATTATTTCCAAACATAATCACACTAGCCATTGATATTGATGAGCGGATAATTTATACGCTTTTTGGCATTGTTTTTAGTATATTTTTAGTATATTTTAGTTAGTTTTTATTAGTTTTTAAATAAAAATCACTTTTCTGGGCTTTACTATGAGTTTGTGTATTTTTCTGTGATTTCAGGTATTTTCTGGCTGAAATTGAGGGACCTGAGCAAAAATCTGATTCAGAGGCTGAAAAAGGACTGCAGATGCTGTTGGATTCTGACATCCCTGCACTCAAAGAGGATTTTCTGGAGCTACAGAAGCTCAATTGGTGCGCTCTCAATTGCGTTGGAAAGTAGACATTCTGGGCTTTCCAGCAATATATAATAGTCCATACTTTGCCTGAGATTTGATGGCCCAAACAGGCATTCCAAGTCAGCTCAAGAATTCTGGCGTTTAACTCCAGAACTGGCACAAAAGCTGGAGTTAAACGCCCAAACTGGCATAAAAGCTAGTGTTTAACTCCAAGAAATGTCTCTACACATGAAAACTTCAATGCTCAGCCCAAGCACATACCAAGTGGGCCCCGGAAGTGGAATTTTACAATAAACACCCTAGCTTGCTCATTTTCTGTAACCCTAGGTCACTAGTTTACTATAAATACTACTTTCAGTGATTTATATTGTACCTCATGACACTTTACACGTTTTTTGTTGTGTTCTCTACGGCATGAGTTTCTAAACCCCATTGTTGGAGGTGAGGAGCTCTGCTGTTCTTCATGAATTAATGCAATTACTACTGTTTTCCATTCTATTACGCTTGCTTCTATTCTAAGATATTCATTCGCACTTCAACTTGATGAATGTGATGATCCGTGACACTCATCATCATTCTCACCTATGAACGCGTGCCTGACAACCACCTCCGTTCTACCTTAGATTGAATGCATATCTCTTAGCCTCATGATTCAAATCAGAGTCTTCGTGATATAAGCTAGAATCATTGGCGGTCATTCTTGAGATTCGGAACGTCTAAACCTTGTCTGTGGTATTTTGAGTAGGATCTGGGAAGGGATGACTGTGACAAGCTTCAAACTCGCGAGTGTTGGGTGTAGTGACAGACGCAAAAGGATCAATGGATCCTATTCCGATATGATCGAGAACCGACAGATGATTAGCTGTGCGGTGAATGCTGAGAAAATGCCTTTCTGAAATATTTTCAGAGTGGGTACAGTTAGACATCTTCTACTATGGGCTTACAGAAAAAGCTCAGATGTCCCTAGACCACTCAGCTGGTGGATCTATACACATGAGAAAAATAATTGAAGAAGCTCAAGAGCTCATAGATATAGTTGCTAGAAATCAACATCTGTACTCAAACAGTGAGTCCTCCATAAAAGAAAAGGCTATGATAGTAACTACTGATCCTAATCCTCAAAAACAGATTGTTGAACTTAATCAGCAATTACCTATTATGACAAAATAATTAGCAGAATTCAAAGAGATGCTCCAAGACACTAAAAATGCTAACAAGAATATAGAAGCACAATTGAATCAGACAAGACAGCAGCTATCTAAACAGATAACAGAAGAATGCCAAGCTGTCCAACTAAGGAGCGGAAGACATTGAATAACTCAGCTCAAAGTAGCAAAAAGTCAAGAAAGGAACAAATGATAGAGGATGACCAAACCACTACCCAAAATCCCTCTGAGGACATTAAGAGCCCAGAGAGGAACAACTCTGGCGTTCAAATGCCAGAAAGGGGGGGAAAAACTGGCGTTAAACGCCCAATGGATGCCCAAATCTGGCGTTCAAACGCCAGAAAAGGGTGGGAACCTGGCGTTAAATGCCCATTCAGCCCCCTCCTGGCGTTCAAACGCTAATGAGGGATCAGACACCTGCAAGTGCTGATAGTAACCCCTCTAAGAAGGCTTCTCCAACCACTTCTATAGGGAATAAACCTGCAGTAACTAAGGTTGAAGAATATAAAGCCAAGATGCCTTATCCTCAGAAGCTCCGCCAAGCAGAACAGGATAAACAATTTGCCCGCTTTGCAGACTATCTCAGGACTCTTGAAATAAAGATTCCGTTTGCAGAGGCACTTGAGCAAATACCCTCTTATGCTAAGTTCATGAAAGAGATCTTAAGTCATAAGAAGGATTGGAGAGAAATTGAAAAAGTGTTTCTCACTGAAGAATGCAGTGCAGTCATTCTGAAAAGCTTACCAGAGAAACTTCAAGATCCAGGAAGCTTTATGATACCATGCACATTAGAGGGTGCTTGTACCAAGACAGCCCTATGTGACCTTGGAGCAAGTATTAACCTAATACATGCATCTACTTTTAGAAAGCTTGGCTTGACTGAAGAAGTCAAACCAACCCGAATATGTCTTCAACTTGATGATGGCTCCATTAAATACCCATCAGGCATCATTGAGGACATGATTGTCAAGGTTGGGCCATTTGCCTTTCCCACTGACTTTGTAATGTTATCCTATTTCTGATAGCCCCTGGGTGAGCCCTGTCCAAGTTGTCCCCAAGAAGGGAGGCATAACAGTGGTTCATAATGAAAAGAATGAACTGGTTCCCACAATAATAGTTACAGGGTGGCGTATGTGTATTGACTACAGAAGGCTCAATACAGCCACCAGAAAGGATCATTTTCCTTTACCATTCATAGACCAGATGCTAGAGAGACTAGCAGGCCATGAATATTACTGCTTTTTGGATGGCTATTCAGGCTACAACCAAATTGCAGTGGATCCTCAAGACCAAGAGAAAATAGCATTCACATGTCCATCTGGAGTATTTGCTTACAGAAGAATGCATTTTGGTCTGTGCAATGCACCTGCAACCTTTCAGAGGTGCATGCTCTCTATCTTCTCTGATATGGTGGAGAAGTTCCTAGAAGTCTTCATGGATTCTCAGTATTTAGAGACTCATGCAGCTCCTGTCTTGATCATCTAGCACTTGTCTTAAAAAGGTGCCAAGAGACTAACCTGGTCTTAAATTGGGAAAAATGTCACTTTATGGTGACTGAAGGAATTGTCCTTGGGCACAAAATTTCAAGCAAGGGAATAAAGGTGGATCAAGCCAAGGTAGAGGTAATTGAGAAATTACCACCACCTGCCAATGTTAAGGCAATCAGAAGCTTTCTGGGGCATGCATGATTCTATAGGAGGTTCATAAAGGATTTTTCAAAAATTGCAAAACCTCTAAGCAACCTGCTAGTTGCTGACACGCCATTTGTGTTTGACACAGAGTGTTTGCAGGCGTTTGAAACCCTGAAAGCCAAGCTGGTCACAGCACCAGTCATCTCTGCACCTGACTGGACATTACTATTCGAATTAATGTGTGATGACAGAGACCATGCCATTAGTGTAGTGTTGGGACAAAGGCATAACAAGCTTCTGCACGTCATTTACTATGCCAGTCGTGTTCTAAATGACGCACAGAAGAATTACACAACCACAGAAAAAGAGCTGCTTGCAGTCGTTTATGCCATTGACAAGTTTAGATCCTATTTAGTAGGATCAAAAGTGATTGTGTACACTGACCATGCTGCTCTTAAATATCTACTCACAAAGCAGGACTCAAAACCCAGGCTCATAAGATGGGTGTTGCTTTTGCAAGAGTTTGATATAGAAATAAGAGACAGAAAAGGGACAGAGAACCAGGTAGCTGATCACCTGTCCCGGTTAGAACCAGTGGCTGGGGCGTCCCTCCCTTCCACTGAGATCTCTGAGACCTTTTCGGATGAGAAACTCTTTGCCATTCAGGAGGCACCATGATTTGCAGACATTGCAAATTATAAAACTATGAGGTTCATACCCCAGGAGTACAGCAGGATGCAAAAGAAAAAACTAATTTCTGATGCAAAGTACTACTTATGGGATGAACCATATCTCTTTAAGAGATGCGCTGACGGAATGATCCGCAGATGCGTCCCTAGAGATGAGGCACAGAAGATCCTATGGCATTGCCATGGATCACAATATGGAGGACATTTCGGAAGTGAGCGAACAGCCACTAAAGTCCTCCAATGTGGCTTCTATTGGCCTACTCTTTATAGAGATGCCCGAGAGTTTGTGCGTAATTGTGACAGTTGCCAAAGAGCTGGTAACTTGCCTCATGGTTATGCCATGCCTCAACAAGGGATCCTAGAGATCGAGTTGTTTGATGTATGGGATATTGACTTCATGGGTCCTTTCCCACCATCATACTCAAACACTTACATTCTGGTGGCAGTAGCCTACGTATCTAAATGGGTGGAAGCAGTTGCCACACCCACTAATGATACCAAGACTGTGCTGAAGTTCCTCCAGAAACATATTTTCAACAGATTTGGTGTTCCCAGAGTACTAATCAGTGATGGGGGAACCCATTTCTGCAATAAACAGCTTTACTCTGCTATGGTGCGATATGGAATTAGCCACAAAGTAGCAACTCCATATCATCCACAAACAAATGGGCAGGCTGAAGTCTCTAATAGAGAACTAAAGAGAATCCTGGAATGGACGTAATTGTCCGTAGAAAGGATTGGACAAAGAGCTTGGATGATGCTCTGTGGGCATACAGAACAGCATTCAAGACTCCTATAGGAACCTCTCCATACCAGCTTGGATCCTTTTTATCACCCTTGCCTTTTGGTCTAAAGGGGTATTGGCTTTTTCTGCTTGTGTATGGCAAAGCTTGTCATCTGCCCGTGGAACTGGAACATAAAGCCTACTGGGCAACCAGATTCCTAAACATGGATGCTAAGTTAGCTGGTGAGAAAAGATTGCTCCAGCTAAATGAGCTGGAAGAGTTCAGACTCAATGCTTTTGAAAATGCAAAAATTTATAAGGAAAAAGCAAAAAAGTGGTATGACAAGAAATTGTCATCCAGAGTCTTTGAGCCAAGATAAAAAGTTCTACTATTCAACTCTAGGCTCAGATTATTCCCTGGGAAATTAAAATCCCGGTTGAGAGGACCATATGTGATTACAGGAGTGTCACCATATGGATATGTTGAGCTTCAAGATATTGATTCTGACAAAAAATTCATTGTCAATGGACAGAGAATCAAACATTATCTTGAAGACAATTTTGAGCAAGAATGCTCAAAACTGAGGCTTGAATGAAGCTCAGTAAAGGTCCAGCTAAAGACAATAAAGAAGCGCTTGCTGGGAGGCAACCCAGCCATTAGCAAGTTATTTATTTTTAATTAATACTTGTAGAGGCTTGGTATACATTTTCATTAAAGGTTAATCACCAAAAATGAAGGAATTCACAGAGTTACAGAAGGATTCAGTACAAAAAGCAAAGAAAAGGAGCTTGCTGGCAAGAAAACGCCAGTAAGGGGCATTTTGGGCGTTAAACGCCAGAATTGCAGTATCCTGGGCGTTCAGCAAAACGCCCAGTGATAAAGGAGTTTCTGGCATTTAACGCCAGCCAGGGTACCTGGCTGGGCGTTAAACGCTCATAATGGCCAACAACTGGGCGTTTAATGCTAGAAAGGCAGGAGGAGGAGATTTTGTTTCCAACTTCAAATTTTTTCAAATTTTCATGTTTTGACTCATAATTTTCTGCATAAACATGTTTCAAACTTTCATCATTCAACCTCAATTTTCAGCATTCAATAATTTTCTAAATTATTTTTCAAATTTCTTTCAAATCCTTTCCAAATCTTCTTCAAAAACTCAAATATCTTCTCAAATTCTTTCCATATCTTTTCATATCTCTCTCAAATTTTTCGAAAGCCATCCCCTCTTCCTATAAAAATAGTTTCGGCCATCCCCTCCTCTACACCATTCGAATTTACCTCTTCTCCTCTCTCTCCCCTTTCCTTTCTTTTGCTTGAGGGCAAGCAAACCTCTAAGTTTGGTGTGCTTTTCCGTGATCACTGAGCTAAGACTCATCAAGATCATGGCACCTAAGGGAAAACAAACCAAATCAAGAGGCAAGAAAGAGAATACTCCAAAGAGTCTTTGGAATCAAGAGAGGTTCCTAACCAAGAAACATGCAGAACATTACTACAAAATAATGGGTCTGAGGTCAGTGATCCCGGAAGTTAAATTCAATCTGAAAGAAGATGAATATCCGGAGATCCAAGAGCAAATTCGAAACAGAGGATGGGAAATTCTAGCCAATCCTGAGACAAAGGTTGGAAGAAATATGGTTCAGGAATTCTACTGAAATCTCCACTGAAGCCAAACTGGCCTACCCAATCTTAATTTCTCTGCTATGTAAAGATGCTGGGGTGAGGATGGGAGTAGATGAATTCATCCCAATTGAACATCCAATCACCAAGAAGTCAATGGAAGGACAAGTGCAAGACAACTCCATCAAAAAGAGGGCGCAGGAGTTCCTCCCAGAAATTCTTGAAATTGACTACTGGACCCGCTTAGAAGCATCTGTTACCAAGCTGCAGGAAGCTATGGAATAACTTAAGGAAGAATAGCAGAATCAAAACTGCATGCTTTGCAAGCTGCTGAAGGAATAGGAGAAGCAGGGGCGTGAGCTACAGGAGCTGAAGCGCCAGAAGCTTTCCCTTGAAGGACCAAGCACCCCACAAAAAGAGGGAGCATCCACTTCTCAAAATCAAGGTTGTTGAGTCCTAACTCTGTGATAACCTTTATTATTAAGAGTCTATTTTAAGAGTCATTTATTTTTCTACTTTTAATTTTCTGTCTTCTATTATTATGGGTCTGCCTTTATATTTATTTTTGAGTCTTATTTTTATTCCATAATCAATAAAATTAAAGTTTATGTCTTAAAGCTATGAATGTCCTATCAATCCATCACCTTTCTTAAAAAGAAAATGTTCAAAAGAAAAAGAAATACATGAATTTTGAATTTTAAAATAGTTTAATTATTTTGATGTGGTGGCAATACTATTGTTTTTCTGAATGAATGCTTAAACATTGCATATTTTTTAATTTGATTGTTTATGAATGTTAAAATTGTTGGCTCTTGAAAGAATGAAAGAAAAAGGAGAAATGTTATTTGATAATCTGAAAAATCATAAAATTGATTCTTGAAGCAAGAAAAAGCAATGAATAGATGGCTTGCAAAAAAAAAAAGAGAAAGAGAAAAGCAAGCAGAAAAAGCCAATACCCCTACCAAAAGGCAAGGGTGATAAAAAGGATCCAAGACTTTGAGCATCAGTGGATAGGAGGGCCCACAGGAATAAAATCCTGGCCTAAGCAGGCTAAACCAAGCTGTCCCTAACCATGTGCTTGTGGCGTGAAGGTGTCAAGTGAAAACTTGAGACTGAGCGGTTAAAATCGTGATCCAATGCAAAAAGAGTGTGCTTGAGAGCTCTGGACACCTCTAATTGGGGACTCTAGCAAAGCTGAGTCACAATCTGAAAAGGTTCACCCAGTTATGTGTCTGTGGCATTTATGTATCCGGTGGTAATACTGGAAAACAAAGTGCTTAGGGTCACGGCCAAGACTCATAAAGCAGCTGTGTTCAAGAATCAACATACTTAACTAGGAGAATCAATAACACAATCTGGATTCTGGGTTCCTATAGAAGCCAATCATTCTGAACTTCAAAGGATAAAGTGAGATGCCAAAACTGTTCAGAGGCAAAAAGCTAAAAGCCCCGCTCATCTAATTAATATTGATCTTCATAGATGTTTTTGGAATTCATTGTATATTCTCTTCTTTTTATCCTATTTGATTTTTAGTTGCTTGGGGACAAGCAACAATTTAAGTTTGGTGTTGTGATGAGCGGATAATTTATACGCTTTTTGGCATTGTTTTTAGTATATTTTTAGTACATTTTAGTTAGTTTTTATTAGTTTTTAAATAAAAATTACTTTTCTGGGCTTTACTATGAGTTTGTGTATTTTTCTGTGATTTCAGGTATTTTTTGGCTGAAATTGAGGGACCTGAGCAAAAATCTGATTCAGAGGCTGAAAAAGGACTGTAGATGCTGTTGGATTCTGACATCCTTGCACTCAAAGAGGATTTTTTGGAGCTACAGAAGCCCAATTGGCGCGCTCTTAATTGCGTTGGAAAGTAGACATCCTGGGCTTTCCATCAATATATAATAGTCCATATTTTGCCCGAGATTTGATGGCCCAAACAGGCGTTCCAAGTCAGCTCAAGAATTCTGGCGTTTAACTCCAGAACTGGCACAAAAGCTGGAGTTAAACGCCCAAACTGGCATAAAAGCTGCCATTTAACTCCAAGAAATGTCTCTACACATGAAAACTTCAATGTTCAGTCCAAGCACATACCAAGTGGGCCCCGGAAGTGGAATTTTACAATAAACACCATAGCTTACTCATTTTCTATAACCCTAGGTCACTAGTTTACTATAAATACTACTTTCAGTGATTCATATTGTACCTCATAACACTTTACACGTTTCTTGTTGTGTTCTCTACGGCATGAGTCTCTAAACCCCATTGTTGGGGGTGAGGAGCTCTGCTGTTCTTCATGAATTAATGCAATTACTACTGTTTTCCATTCTATTACGCTTGCTTCCATTCTAAGATATTCATTCGCACTTCAACTTGATGAATGTGATGATCCGTGACACTCATCATCATTCTCACCTATGAACGCGTGCATGACAACCACCTCCGTTCTACCTTAGATTGAATGCATATCTCTTAGCCTCATGATTCAAATCAGAGTCATCGTGGTATAAGCTAGAAC
>NC_029794.2:118611675-118620522 GCF_000816755.2 Arachis ipaensis
GAAACTGAAAAAGTGTTTCTCACTGAAGAATGCAGTGCAGTCATTCTGAAAAGCTTACCAGAGAAACTTCAAGATCCAGGAAGCTTTATGATACCATGCACATTAGAGGGTGCTTGTACCAAGACAGCCCTATGTGACCTTGGAGCAAGTATTAACCTAATACCTGCATCTACTTTTAGAAAGCTTGGCTTGACTGAAGAAGTCAAACCAACCCGAATATGTCTTCAACTTGATGATGGCTCCATTAAATACCCATCAGGCATCATTGAGGACATGATTGTCAAGGTTGGGCCATTTGCCTTTCCCACTGACTTTGTAGTGCTAGAAATTGAGGAGCACAAGTGTGCAACTCTCATTCTAGGAAGACCTTTCCTAGCAACTGGATGAACTCTTATTGATGTACAAAAAGGGGAAGTGACCCTGAGAGTCAATGAGGATGAGTTCAAGTTAAATGCTGTCAAAGTTATGTAGCATCCAAACACAACAAATGACTGCATGAGCACTGATATTATTGACTCTTTGGTGGAAGAGATCAATATGACTTAAAGTCTTGAATCAGAGCTAGAGGACATCTTTAAATATGTTCAGCCTGATCTGGAGGAATCAGAGGAAATAAAAGAACCTCTGAAGATCCCTCAGGAAGAGGAGAAACCTCCTAAATCCGAGCTCAAACCACTACCACCATCCCTGAAATATGCATTTCTGGGAGAGGGTGACACTTTTTCAGTGATCATAAGCTCTGCTTTAAATCCACAGGAAGAGAAAGCACTAATTCAAGTGCTAAAGACACACAAGACAGCTCTTGGGTGGTCCATAAGTGATCTTAAGGGCATTAGCCCAGCAAGATGTATGCACAAGATCCTATTGGAGGATGATGCTAAGCCAGTGGTTCAACCACAGAGGCAGCTAAATCCAGCCATGAAGGAAGTGGTGCAGAAAGAGGTCACTAAGTTACTAGAGGCTGGGATTATTTATCCTATTTCTGATAGCCCCTGGGTGAGCCCTGTCCAAGTTGTCCCCAAGAAGGGAGGCATAACAGTGGTTCATAATGAAAAGAACGAACTGGTTCCCACAAGAACAGTTACAGGGTGGCGTATGTGTATTGACTACAGAAGGCTCAATACAGCCACCAGAAAAGGATCATTTTCCTTTACCATTCATAGACCAGATGCTAGAGAGACTAGCAGGCCATGAATATTACTGCTTTTTGGATGGCTATTCAGGCTACAACCAAATTGCAGTGGATCCTCAAGACCAAGAGAAAATAGCATTCACATGTCCATCTGGAGTATTTGCTTACAGAAGAATGCATTTTGGTCTGTGCAATGCACCTGCAACCTTTCAGAGGTGCATGCTCTCTATCTTCTCTGATATGGTAGAGAAGTTCCTAGAAGTCTTCATGGATGACTTCTCAGTATTTGGAGACTCATTTAGCTCCTGTCTTGATCATCTAGCACTTGTCTTAAAAAGGTGCCAAGAGACTAACCTGGTCTTAAATTGGGAAAAATGTCACTTTATGGTGACTGAAGGAATTGTCCTTGGGCACAAAATTTCAAGCAAGGGAATAGAGGTAGATCAAGCCAAGGTAGAGGTAATTGAGAAATTACCACCACCTGCCAATGTTAAGGCAATCAGAAGCTTTCTGGGGCATGCAGGATTCTATAGGAGGTTCATAAAGGATTTTTCAAAAATTGCAAAACCTCTAAGCAACCTGCTAGCTGCTGACACGCCATTTGTGTTTGACACAGAGTGTTTGCAGGTGTTTGAAACCATGAAAGCCAAGCTGGTCACAGCACCAGTCATCTCTGCACCTGACTGGACATTACCATTCGAATTAATGTGTGATGCCAGTGACCATGCCATTGGTGCAGTGTTGGGACAAAGGCATAACAAGCTTCTGCACGTTATTTACTATGCCAGTCATGTTTTAAATGACGCACAGAAGAATTACACAACCACAGAAAAAGAGCTGCTTGCAGTGGTTTATGCCATTGACAAGTTTAGATCCTATTTAGTAGGATCAAAAGTGATTGTGTACACTGACCATGCTGCTCTTAAATATCTACTCACAAAGTAGGATTCAAAACCCAGGCTCATAAGATGGGTGTTGCTTCTGCAAGAGTTTGATATAGAAATAAGAGACAGAAAAGGGACAGAGAACCAGGTAGCTGATCACCTGTCCCGGTTAGAACCAGTGGCTGGGGCGTCCCTCCCTTCCACTGAGATCTCTGAGACCTTTTCGAATGAGAAACTCTTTGCCATTCAGGAGGCACCATGGTTTGCAGACATTGCAAATTATAAAGCTGTGAGGTTCATACCCCAGGAGTACAGCAGGATGCAAAAGAAAAAACTAATTTCTGGTGCAAAGTATTACTTATGGGATGAACCATATCTCTTTAAGAGATGCGCTGACGGAATGATCCGCAGATGCGTCCCTAGAGAGGAGGCACAGAAGATCCTGTGGCATTGCCATGGATCACAGTATGGAGGACATTTCGGAAGTGAGCGAACAGCCACTATAGTCCTCCAATGTGGCTTCTATTGGCCTACTCTCTATAGAGATGCCCGAGAGTTTATGCGTAACTGTGACAGTTGCCAAAGAGCTGGTAACTTGCCTCATGGTTATGCCATGCCTCAACAAGGGATCCTAGAGATCGAGTTGTTTGATGTATGGGGTATTGACTTCATGGGTCCTTTCCCACCATCATACTCAAACACTTACATTCTGGTGGCAGTAGACTACGTATCTAAATGGGTGGAAGCAGTTGCCACACCCACTAATGATACCAAGATTGTGCTGAAGTTCCTCCAGAAACATATTTTCAGCAGATTTGGTGTTCCCAGAGTACTAATTAGTGATGGGGGAACCCATTTCTGCAATAAACAGCTTTACTCTGCTATGGTGCGATATGGAATTAGCCACAAAGTAGCAACTCCATATCATCCACAGACAAATGGGCAGGCTGAAGTCTCTAATAGAGAACTAAAGAGAATCCTGGAACGGACTGTAATTGCCCGTAGAAAGGATTGGGCAAAGAGCTTGGATGATGCTCTGTGGGCATACAGAACAGCATTCAAGACTCCTATAGGAACCTCTCCATATCAGCTTGGATCCTTTTTATCACCCTTGCCTTTTAGTTTAAAGGGGTATTGGCTTTTTCTGCTTGTGTATGGCAAAGCTTGTCATCTGCCCGTGGAACTGGAACATAAAGTCTACTGGGCAACCAGATTCCTAAACATGGATGCTAAGTTAGCTAGTGAGAAAAGATTGCTCCAGCTAAATGAGCTGGAAGAGTTCAGACTCAATGCTTTTGAAAATGCAAAAATTTATAAGGAAAAAGCAAAAAAGTGGCATGACAAGAAATTGTCATCCAGAGTCTTTAAGCCAGGATAAAAATTTCTACTATTCAACTCTAGGCTCAGATTATTCCCTGGGAAATTAAAATCCCGACTGAGGGGACCATATGTGATTACAGGAGTGTCACCATATGGATATGTTGAGCTTCAAGATATTGATTCTGAAAAAAAATTCATTGTCAATGGACAGAGAATCAAACATTATCTTGAAGGCAATTTTGAGCAAGAATGCTCAAAACTGAGGCTTGAATGAAGCTCAGTAAAGGTCCAGCTAAAGACAATAAAGAAGTGCTTGCTGGGAGGCAACCCAGCCATTAGCAAGTTATTTATTTTTAATTAATACTTGTAGAGGCTTGGTATACATTTTCATTAAAGGTTAATCATCAAAAATGAAGGAATTCACAGAGTTACAGAAGGATTCAGTGCAAAAAGCAGAGAAAAGGAGCTTGCTGGCAAGAAAACGCCAGTAAGGGGCATTTTGGGCTTTAAACACCAGAATGGGTATCATTCTGGGCGTTTAACGCCAGTAAAGGTACCATTTTGGGCGTTAATGGGTACCATTCTGAGCGTTTAACGCCAGAATTGTAGTATCCTGTGCGTTCAGCAAAACGCCCAGTGATAAAGGAGTTTCTAGCGTTTAACGCCAACCAGGGTACCTGGCTGGGCGTTAAACGCCCATAATGGCCAACAACTGGGCGTTTAATGCCAGAAAGGCAGGAGGAGGAGATTTTGTTTCCAACTTCAAATTTTTATGTTTTGACTCATAATTTTCTGCATAAACATGTTTCAAACTTTCATCATTCAACCTCAATTTTCAGCATTCAATAATTTTCTAAATTATTTTTCAAATTTCTTTCAAATTCTTTCCAAATCTTCTTCAAAAACTCAAATATCTTCTCAAATTCTTTTGCATATCTTTTCATATCTCTCTCAAATTTTTCGAAAGCCATCCCCTCTTCCTATAAAAATAGTTTCGGACATCCCCTCCTCTACACCATTCGAATTTACCTCTTCTCCTCTCTCTCCCCTTTCCTTTCTTTTGCTTGAGGGCAAGTAAACCTCTAAGTTTGGTGTGCTTTTCCGTGATCACTGAGCTAAGACTCATCAAGATCATGGCACCTAAGGGAAAACAAACCAAATCAAGAGGTAAGAAAGAGAATACTCCAAAGAGTCTTAGGAATCAAGAGAGGTTCCTAACCAAGGAACATGCAAAACATTACTACAAAATAATGGGTCTGAGGTCAGTGATCCCGGAAGTTAAATTCAATCTGAAAGAGGATGAACATCCGGAGATCCAAGAGCAAATTCGAAACAGAGGATGGGAAATTCTAGCCAATCCTGAGACAAATGTTGGAAGAAATATGGTTCAGGAATTCTACTCAAATCTGTGGCTGACAGATAAGCAAAGAATGACTGGAATCGCCTTTCATACCTACAGAACCATGGTCAGAGGAAGAATTATTTACTTCCATCTGGACAAAATAAGAGAGGTCTTCAAACTACCTCAACTACAAGATGATCCTGAATCCTTTAATAGGAGAATGGTGAGAGTAGATAGGTTGGATCAAGTTCTAGAGGACATATGCCTCCCTGGAACTAAGTGGATAACCAATTCCAAAGGTGTCCCAAACCAACTCAAGAGAGGAGATCTCAAACCAGTTGCAAGAGGCTGGCTAGACTTCATTGGACGTTCTATATTGCCTACTAGCAACCGCTCTGAGGTCACTGTCAAAAGAGCAGTGATGATTCATTGTATTATGCTTGGAAAAGAAGTGGAGATTCATCATCTGATTTCTTGTGAGATTTACACAATTGCAAACAAGAACTCCATTGAAGCCAAACTGGCCTACCCAAGCTTAATTTCTCTGCTATGTAAATATGCTGGGGTGAGGATGGGAGTAGATGAATTCATCCCAATTGAACATCCAATCACCAAGAAGTCAATGGAAAGACAAGTGCAAGACAACTCCATCAAAAAGAGGGCGCAGGAGTTCCTCCCAGAAATTCTTGAAATTGACTACTGGACCCGCTTAGAAGCATCTGTTACCAAGCTACAGGAAGCTATGGAATAACTTAAGGAAGAATAGCAGAATCAAAACTGCATACTTTGCAAGCTGCTGAAGGAACTGGAGAAGCAGGGGCGTGAGCTACAGGAGCTGAAGCGCCAAAAGCTTTCCCTTGAAGGACCAAGCACCCCACAAAAAGAGGGAGCATCCACTTCTCAAAATCAAGGTTGTTGAGTCCTAACTCTGTGATAACCTTTATTATTAAGAGTCTATTTTAAGAGTCATTTATTTTTCTGCTTTTAATTTTCTGTCTTCTATTATTATGGGTCTGCCTTTATATTTATTTTTGAGTCTTATTTTTATTCCATAATCAATAAAATTAAAGTTTATGTCTTAAAGCTATGAATGTCTTATGAATCCATCACCTTTCTTAAAAAGAAAATGTTCTTAATTGAAAAAGAAAAAGAAATACATGAATTTTGAATTTTAAAACAGTTTAATTATTTTGATGTGGTGGCAATACTATTGTCTTTCTGAATGAATGCTTGAACAGTGCATATTTTTGAATTTGATTGTTTATGAATATTAAAATTGTTGGCTCCTGAAAGAATGAAAGAAAAAGGAGAAATGTTATTTGATAATCTGAAAAATCATAAAATTGATTCTTGAAGCAAGAAAAAGCAGTGAATAGAAGGCTTGCAAAAAAAAAAAAGAGAAAGAGAAAAGCAAGCAGAAAAAGCCAATACCCCTTTAAACCAAAAGGCAAGGGTGATAAAAAGGATCCAAGACTTTGAGCATCAGTGGATAGGAGGGCCCACAGGAATAAAATCCTGGCCTAAGCAGGCTAAACCAAGCTGTCCCTAACCATGTGCTTGTGGTGTGAAGGTGTCAAGTGAAAACTTGAGACTGAGCGGTTAAAGTCGTGATCCAATGCAAAAAGAGTGTGCTTAAGAGCTCTGGACACCTCTAATTGGGGACTCTAGCAAAGCTGAGTCACAATCTGAAAAGGTTCACCCAGTTATGTGTCTGTGGCATTTATGTATCCGGTGGTAATACTGGAAAACAAAGTGCTTAGGGTCACGGCCAAGACTCATAAAGTAGTTGTGTTCAAGAATCAACATACTTAACTAGGAGAATCAATAACACTATCTGGATTCTGAGTTCCTATCGAAGCCAATCATTCTGAACTTCAAAGGATAAAGTGAGATGCCAAAACTGTTCAGAGGCAAAAAGCTAAAAGCCCGCTCATCTAATTAATACTGATCTTCATAGATGTTTTTGGAATTCATTGTATATTCTCTTCTTTTTATCCTATTTGATTTTTAGTTGCTTGGGGACAAGCAACAAGTTAAGTTTGGTGTTGTGATGAGCGGATAATTTATACCCTTTTTGGCATTGTTTTTAGTATGTTTTTAGTACATTTTAGTTAGTATTTATTATGTTTTTATTAGTTTTTAAATAAAAATCACTTTTCTGGGCTTTACTATGAGTTTGTGTGTTTTTCTGTGATTTCAGGTATTTTCTGGCTGAAATTGAGGGACCTGAGCAAAAATCTGATTCAGAGGCTGAAAAAGGACTGTAGATGCTGTTGGATTCTGACCTCCCTGCACTCAAAGTGGATTTTCTGGAGCTACAGAAGCTCAATTGGCACGCTCTCAATTGAGTTGGAAAGTAGACATCCTGGGCTTTCCATCAATATATAATAGTCCATACTTTACCTGAGATTTGATGGCTCAAATAGGCGTTCCAAGTCAGCTCAAGAATTCTGGCGTTTAACTCCAGAACTGGCACAAAAGCTGGAGTTAAACGCCCAAACTGGCATAAAAGCTGGCGTTTAACTCCAATAAATGTCTCTACACATGAAAGCTTCAATGCTCAGCCCAAGCACACACCAAGTGGGCCCCGGAAGTGGAATTTTACAATAAACACCCTAGCTTACTCATTTTCTGTAACCCTAGGTCACTAGTTTACTATAAATACTACTCTCAGTGATTCATATTGTACCTCATGACACTTTACACGTTTCTTGTTGTGTTCTCTACGGCATGAGTCTCTAAACCTCATTGTTGGGGGTGAGGAGCTCTGCTGTTCTTCATGAATTAATGCAATTACTACTGTTTTCCATTCTATTACGCTTGCTTCCATTCTAAGATATTCATTCGCACTTCAACTTGATGAATGTGATGATCCGTGACACTCATCATCATTCTCACCTATGAACGCGTGCATGACAACCACCTCCGTTCTACCTTAGATTGAATGCATATCTCTTAGCCTCATGATTCAAATCAGAGTCTTCGTGGTATAAGCTAGAATCATTGGCGGTCATTCCTGAGATCCGGAACGTCTAAACCTTGTCTGTGGTATTCTGAGTAGGATCTGGGAAGGAATGACTGTGACAAGCTTCAAACTCGCGAGTGTTGGGCATAGTGACAGACGCAAAAGGATCAATGGATCCTATTCCGACATGATCGAGAACCGACAGATGATTAGCTGTGCGGTGACAGCGCATTTGGAACATTTTCACTGAGAGGACGGGATGTAGCCATTGACAACGGTGATGCCCAACATAAAGCTTGCCATGGAAGGAGTCTTGCGTGTATGAAGAAGAAGATAGTAGGAAAGCAGAGATTCAGAAGACAAAGCATCTCCAAAGCCTCAACCCGTTCTTCATTACTACATAACAAGTATTTATTTCATGTTCTTTTACTTTTTACAATTAAATCTGAGAATTATTGATATCCTGACTAAGAGTCACAAGATAACCATAGCTTGCTTCAAGCCGACAATCTCCGTGGGATCGACCCTTACTCACGTAAGGTATTACTTGGACGACCCAGTGCACTTGTTGGTTAGTTGTGCGGAATTGCAAAAGTGTGATTGTAATTTCATGCACCAGATATCCAATCTCTTTCATAATTGTCATGCGTGCTTTATTTTCTATTTAGCAGCAGCAATCTCTTTCATATCTTACTCTTAATAGCTGATTCTTTTCAAATCAAATCAAATTATCATATATATTAATGCCAATCCTAAAACTTTATAATACAAATAATCACACTATAAATTAGAATCAATTCTTAATCAATCAACTAAATTTTGTCGTCATAATAAATAATGAAATATTTTTCAAATTCAACAAATAAAATTAAAAAAAAAAGAACAAAGAAAAAAAAGCTACAAGGCGGCTATTTTTCCATATCCTTTTTCAGAATAATTTGCAAATTATTAAGAGTCTTAATTTATTTTCTTAATTTTTTTTAATTTTTTAATAAAAAATTGTGGTATTTGATTTCTTTTATGTCTTTAAAAATAATATATATTTAAAGTAGATGCCAATAGAGCCTTTGGTGCTATGCCCTTGGAACAGGTTGGTGGACAAAGATTTAGTGGGGTGAGGAGGGGAATTTGAGAATGGTGATAAGAGCGATGGTGATGAATACAAAGAAGAGTTAGAAAGACATTGTAAAAAACAATGAGGGTC
>NC_029794.2:118620580-118660132 GCF_000816755.2 Arachis ipaensis
TAAAACTAAAAACTAAATAATTTAAACATTAAGAATATTTTTAAAAAAAATTACAAATATTAAAGACAAAAAACATACTTTACCTAAAATTAATATATTTGATTGTTAGCATAATAAATTTGTTTGGAATAGGTATGTAGACCTAATACATAAGTAGCCTAAATCTTTACCTAGCAGTCAATCATTTCTTGCCTGAGATGTCAAAGGATAAGATAACATGTGATAGTGGAACATGAATATCGGTTTCTCATAAAAATCATAAATAACAATGTATGCTTGTTAGCAAATTATGTAGTATTTGGTATCTCACTCCAATCCATATTAAAAAATAAGGAGTAAAAGTGAAAGCGCAAAATTTATTCAATTCACAAAAAGAATATTAAATACTTTACAAAAAAAAATATAATATAATAAAATTATAAAATTAAATTATCACTTTATTCTAATTAAATTTTTAACAAGATATAAAGTAGTAATTGATGATATTATTTTATCTTAACAAAATCTCTTTAGAAAATTCTAAATGAGTAATCATTATACTCAAACCAAATTATTGACACATAAATATAAATACGAAGTGATAATTTGCGGTATTCGGGTCTGTCACTACAAAAAAAAAAAGGTTAAAATGGCGGTTTTTTAAGGTAATTACGGCGGTTACAACCGTCATTATTACCGAAAATGGCGCCCTCAAGAAACGCCGGAATTCTGGGCGTCATTCTGGTTATTACGGCGGTTTTCAGAAAACCGCCGTAATAACCAGTGGATAATACGGCGGTTTTTTGGCGGTTAAAACAGCGGTTTTAACCAAATAAAATGGCGGTTTGTTGGTGTTTATAATGGCGGTTTGTAACCGCCGTTTTTACCTGGGTTTAATGGCATCTTCTCGTTTAAAATGGCGTTTCTAACCGCCATTTTTACCTGGGTTTAATGGCATCCTTCTTGTTTAAAATGGCGTTTATAACCGCCGTTTTTACCTGTATTTAATGGCATCCTTTTCATTTAAAATGGCATTTTTTAACTGTCGTTTTTACCAGGATATAATGACACCATTTTCGTTTAAAATGGCATTTTTTAACTGCCGTTTTTACCAGGATATAATGGCACCATTTTCGTTTAAAATGGCGTTTTTAGCTGTCGTTTTTACCTAATTGCAATTTTATACTTTTTAAAATGAGATTGAAACTATGTATTTAAAGTGACATTTTTAGAATTCAAACTTTAAAATCTCATAATAACCAAAAAGCATAACCTTAAACATCATAACAAGATTTTTAATTCATACACAGTCTCCGAAAATAAAAAATCATAATCCAAAAACAAAGTATCAAAGATTACATTTTTTAATAATTTGTCTTAACATATATCTATAATACTTAATACATAAAATCTTTATCATACAAGATCATGCTTCTTTGTTGCTCGCTCCAGAAGACCTACTTCCTAACTCTCTTGGTGATGGAATCTCACTCTCTTGATCCAATCCCTACAACAAAAATATAATTATGAGCACAATAAAAAAGGATATAAAACTGAATCTGAAACTATTAATATAAAATTATTCAATCAAAAAAGAAAAGAGGATCAAATTTCTGGTCAACAAGGTCCCTCATCATCTTCAAAATTAGACCTTGAACTAAGATTAGGGCTTGATCCTCCACAAGGATCTAATTCATCATCAGCTAGCTACTACTTCAATCTAATTTTGGTTATTATAATATTAACTTAGCTTCTTTAAAATGTTTTTTAGCTTTCTTGCTTGCACCTTTTCATAGGAATCAATTGTTGGTAGGCTTTTAATTAAAAAAGTTAAAGCTAGCTTCCAAAGTCAAATTTTAAATTGACCCAGATTCCCTTAAGATTCCAAATATTACACATGGATAAGGTATTAAGAACATAAATTGTATTTGTACCTGTGAAATTTGTCGAGTAGGGAACATTCCAGCCAATTCCACTGGAATTTTACCTCCTTCCTTAGAAGTAATATAGGAGACTAGTGCTTGCAATTGCGCTTTAACGGTATCCAACTCTTCTTGCACATTTGGACTACAAGTAGATGATGTGCCAGCATCATTTGAAGACCCTAAATTCATCTGACTAATTCTTGTAGTGTTGTTCTTGAAAGCAACTGTTGGAACAGCTCCCATGCCTAAACCTCGAACACGACCAGGGTGCTCTTTCCCAAGAACTACTCCAAGAGCATCAAGAGGAGAATTAACGGTTGATTCCACCGCTTGTTGACTACTATATGCTTCAATCTTCTCCTACATATACAAAAAGAAAGGGAAAGAATCAAACATAATATTATCTTATAAAAAAGAAAGAAAAAGAAATACAAATAAGTTACTTATTGCACTTTAGACTTACCGCTATTTCTTTAGCCTTTTCATTAACATAACTTCCATCTATTTTTCTGTGAGTGATATCCCACATTTGAACCCTACTAACTTCTTTTCCCGTCTCTTCCATCTAAAATTCAAGAAAAGTAGAAAGACTCAATCAAGAAATATATCATCCAAGAAAAGATATGCATAAAATTAAGTAACTAACAGCAACAATATGTTCTATTTGAGAAGCAAAAAAGGAATTTAGAGAAGCAGACAAGGAAGTTAGAAAAATTAAGTAACTAACAGCAACAATATGTTCTATTTGAAAGCCCTGTTTTTCAGTGAAAGTTTTAAGCCATTAAATTAACCCAAGTGGCAAGCAAGATTAAATGTTTATTGTTATTTTCTTTTTCTAAATGCTACCAGCTTCTATTCTTTTGGTTGCACTATCAAGGTTGAACGAAAATGTGCATCAGTGAATGCAGAATGCCTACTAGATACTACCTAACTAACAAATAATTATTCAGCACCGAAAAAATAGAAGCACAAATACATCAATAAATAAATAAATAAATCTATAATTATTTTATGTTTTTGATTACCAATTCAGCCCTTCTTCTTGCAATTGATTTAGCACCCGAAGTATGAGAAATTATTTGTTTTTGCCGAATTTCTTGATTCCTCTTACAAAGATTCTGCAAGATTAATTTGGACACAATTAATTTGGACACAAAGATTCTCTTAACTTCCTATCAGCCAACTTAAACCATTGAATAAGTTCAGCTTCAAAATAATTAACTCTCAGTGAATCCAACAGTCTTAATTACTCACTAACAGTGATAGAACTCACATGAAATAATTCATTAATTTTTCTTTATTATAAATTTATAATAGTAACTCACTAACAGTGATAGAACTAACAGTGATGTTTGATTCTAGTGTAACTCAAATTCCAGAACTCGTAAACAAAATTTCCAATTTAAGACTTATAATAGTAAGTTAATAACCACACATGGTTACTCAGATTTGATCCAGAGATGACAAACTACTCCAATGTAACGATCAATTATACTTATTTAATTATGGTATATATTATATTTTATACTTTTCGTACACTTCTCTAAATAAAATATTTCTTTTCACATAATAATGTTTTCCTTTATACATTAGACTAGAAGAAGAAAGACGATATAATAATATAACAACTAGCTACTTGCAGCTCTAATTAATACACAACTAGCTACTTGATATTTTATTATATAACTAAAAAAATTATACTCCTTCTGATTTCAAAGAATTATTTAAGGCTTTTTAGTGGGACAACATTTAACTAAGATTGTAAGTACTTACCTAAGTTTCAGGCTTCAAATGATATTCTACAAATAAAGCCCATTGATCAAGAGCAATATCTTCTGGTGTATTATTTATAATCTCAGTTTTACTCATCCTCGGATCATAAAACTCATTCCAAAGCTTTATCCTATGTTCCCTCCATTTTTTGTCAAGCGATTGGAGTAGAAATCGTTTGGCCAAGCTATCACACACTTTGAAGCAAAATCGAGCCTTTAATATGGAACAAAGAATATATATTAACTAACAAATATAACTAAATAATGACAAAGAAATAAGCTTTAGAGTTTAAGTAATTTTCTTACTTGGAAAAAAATATTCCATTGATTTTCAAAAAGCTCTCTGGAATGTCTGACCACTTATCAAAACTGATTGAAAATGCTACACAATCAGTGGCCAATTGCCCACAAACTCCTGCAAGGAGTCCGGTTGCTTCTCCTATTGCTGCATGTTGTCTATCAAAATTGACAACTATGCGCAAACCTTCTGGCAAATTATGCACATCCTTCACTAATAAATGAAGACGTGTACTATTTTCATATTCATCTAAAATAAATAAATAAATATAAATAAATGAGTAATTGAGCAACATAATTTCAGTAAATAAATATAAATAAATATCCACTGCAAGATAAATATCATTATTAAAACAAGAAAATAATGTACTATATATTCTCGTAACATAATTTCAGTAAAGGATACATTAGAGTAATTACAATCATGTTAGAGATTAAATTTATTCTTTGCTATACGAGATAATTTAAGTTATCAAAGGTGTAATTAATAAGTGAAGCACTAGAGTTTATATATATATATATATATATAGAAAGAAAAGATTAGCTTAGTGATAAATGATTATTAAACTTTTATGCTTGAACTAGAGTTTATATATCTTTGACAGGATAATGATTTGGGATTTGTATGTATATATTTGGCCTTATGCGTTAGTCCTGTAGCATTATTGTCCACGTTCTTTAAATTCAATTGAATGATCCCTCTATATATATAGTCATATACTATATATAGTCTATGCCCATTGCTGGACCCAATTATGTCCTTTCAATTATTTGAAAAGATTAATATAGAACAGGAATAACAACAATAAGAAAAGCAAACACACTACAAATTAGGATCAAATTACATATATTTAGAGATGACAAAAAAAATTCGAATTGCGGATACTTGTAAAAATTACTTGCGACAGAAAAAAAATTAGAGATCCATTAAATATTTACAAAGACGGAAGATTTATCACCACGAATAAATAAAAATGGTGGCAAAAATTAAAGTATCTATCTTATGAAAATTTGTTAAATTCTATTAAAGTGAAATTATTTAAATACTTCTTATATATACGATGTAAGTATATGTTTAACTCTTTTTTTCAGTTTTATTTAAAAACAAATTAAATTAAAAATGATGTATATAATATCTAAATATGCACTAATTAACTATTTAAATTTATATCATTATATAAAGGGAGATTTGAAATTCCAAGTACTCTTGTGAATGAGGAGTATGCTGACAGTTACTTGACAGAAGAGAAAGGCAAGAAGGAATCTGCTTCTTCAAAGTTCATTGACTTGTGCAATCTTAAACAACTATTTCATTTTATTAATCTGTTTGACAAGTTTAATCCTTTCATCAATTAATATATTTAAATATAGCTTATTTTTAAAAATCTTAAAGAAATTGGTGATTGGAACCAGCAAGTATAATTAAAGGTACAAATACTAATTATTACAATACCCTGTCTTTGCAATATATGAAATTAAATTAATTTTTATAACACTAGTTTGTTTTTTTCTGAGAAGCCAAGTTATTTGTATTATTTGAATGAGTAGGAAAAAATTTGTCTAGAAAGGAGACAAGGCATGGCAAACAAGATACTGAAGAATTTATAGCAGAGACATGTGATGTTAAAATCATAAGAGAAGGAGAGGAAGTGATTGATCAGAAATATAATCATGTGAATTGCATAGTAAATGGACAATTTACTATGATAGAAATATAATCATAAATAATTACCTTATTGTTTTGTTGCTCTAGACCATGTACTAACAAGGTGTTAACAAGGTGTCTCCCTCTCAGCATTACCAAATTTGATTCAGTGATTTTGATATCACTATCTTTTTTACTCAAATAGATTTGAAAGCTTTCTACTTACAGCATTGAATTCCTGAAACTAAAGCCACACAACACAACACAGCAACAGCAATTGAGAAATAATACATTAAAAAAATTTGACAACCAGCAGAATTTATTGCTTTTAACCAACACTTTTAGTTATTAATCAAATTTCTTTAGTACTGAGAATTCCTTTTTTTTTTCGTCTTTCATTTCCCTTGATAAATATAACTACTAGAATAACACATTTACACATTTGTTAAACATTCTAGCATGAAAAAAAAAATCAATTTTACCAATTTTCAGAGATGAAAAAAGAAAGAAAGAATCTTCAAAGTTATACTACTCCCAACATGTTAATGTATGGACAAAGAGCCTACAAAAATTTGGTTACTGAAAGATGGCCTGCATTTATCTACTAGTATGCACCTTCAATAAAGTAATTTCATTGTCGCATAAGTTTTTTATTTTATTTTATCTTTAAGATAGTGAATTTAAAAGCTAATTAATTTAGTAGGCAAACAAAACAAAACTCAAATGACATCATGTTTTTTCAAATAAAAAAAAAGAAAAAAGAAAAACAAATTAATGACTGTATGATAAAGTACATGTTGTCAAATATTTTTTACTAACAGCTGGCAACTGAAAAATAGCAAACTTAGTTACAGAACTTCTTGCAGTCAAATCAATAGCACCCTGAAATTAATCAGCAAGAAACCAAAACTAAAAACCTGAACAATATAACACCTTGATCGAGGATTTTTTTTTTAAAAAGCATAAAGAAAAAGAAAAAAGGTGACAATGCAATAACGACTTATGTACCACCTTGTGGTCATAGAGCATTTGCTCGCGAAGAATACAACCAACAACACAATAATTTGACCGGGTTTGAATTTTTATTTAATAAGATTTTTTCCATGTACCTGATATATGACGCAGCCCGCTGGAACCAATTTCAGTGTCTGACAACACTAGACTTCTCAAGAGAGTGAGGCCTGAATGAACAAATAATTGTTAATATAAAGTTAATCCAAAGCTACATTTGGTAAACTCCAGAAATTTAATAGTAAACCTGTCAAATTGGCAAGCCCTTCATCGCCTATTTTGCAGGAATCCAAATTTACTAAACCTGGACCCAGAAAATAAATAAATGAGGATATGAAGGATAACTGGAAAATTCAAAATAAACTAGCAGCGCATGCATGGTGTAAATTAAGGACATGGTCTTTTCTTCACATTCTGAATTTTTGTAACAGTAATTCTGAAATAGCATAAATTCAGAAAATGTATTGGTGAGAAAAATATACTCAGAAGCAGCATGTGGAAAAGACAGTCACCATAACAAAAGGCAGAGAAATTAGAAGCACCTTTCAGATGTACTAAACAGGCATCTGTGATCCTGTTAAATGCCAGACTTAGCCTCTTCAAGGTTTTAAGACCTACAGGAAATTGTAAGCAGACTGTTAAACCATGAATTCATATTTTCATCATTAGAGCTACAAGTACAAACTTGGCAGAGGAAGTCCTCAAGTTTGGTCATTAGAAAATAGAATCAGTCTTACTAGAGAGGTTCTCAAATTCTTCATCAGAAAGACAGCACCTTCAGATATGAATGTTTTAAGTTGCATAAAAACTAACTATATTGTATACAACAAATACAGATTAAGGCATCTACTATGATGGATTTGCATGATACTGACATCATGTCTATAAAGCATATCAAAGGGGTGAAAAGACATCTACTGATCGATGGAGACATCTTCAATTCTTGTATTTTTATTTGATTTGATATAATTTTAACCTTTCTGTCTTCAAAATCTATACAAGATTATGGTTTGGAGAATGAAGAGAACTTAGATTCCTATGGCTACAAATGAAATCCGACACCATTTTATTCCCTAATCCTTTTAAAAACAGAATTAATTAACTCTTCTAAACATCAATCAGCAGAGATTTGAAGGACAGTTCACACACATGGGACCAAAAGAAAAATTGCTAATGTGTCTAAGTGCAAGGGTTCAGTTAATGCAAAAAAACATTGAACAGAGCAAGGGCAGCAGAGCTAAACACTACAGAGATAAACAACATAGCTTTGCTTGAAAGAACCAAAAAAGAACCAAAGAGGCAAATAGAGAAATTGAAATTGGAGCAGTTTTTTTTTTGAGATCTAAGATCTAAGATCGGAGATCAGAGAAACATCTTAATAGAAGTAAGCAATAGAAGATCTGAGTTCAGAGAGAGAGAGAGGAAGGAGTAAAGTTAAGAAAGAAGACCTGAGATCGTCGTCAATCACCCCCGCACCAACGTTAATCCAATGCTTCAAGGAAGACCCAAAAATCCCTAACAGAGCTGCAGAGAAACAAAAACCCCAAAAAATCAGCACCAAAAGCAATTTTGAAACCCTAACCCAAACAAAAACAAAGAAATTGGTTCCTTCTGGAATCGAAATGCTGAGATCAGTAGCCACCAGAACCTTGCCTCTCGCCGGAATCTTCGTCTCCACAGCACAAAAGAAAAAACAAAATAAAACAGCATTTCAATTTAACTTGAGAGGGAGAGGTACCTGGAGAGATTGTAACCGGCGGAGAGAGGAGAAGCCCTAGAAGGAAGAACGGCGTTGTTGGAGAGGTACCTGGAGAGATTGTAACAGCATTTCAACATAGATTTTACACGGAGGAGGTGATGAACGTTGTTTGTTCAGAGAGGAGATCGTAACCAGAGCATTGTTCAGAGAGGAGATGATGAACGTTGTTTCTTACCTTTACGTTGTTTGTTGGTGTAACCAGATCGTAACCAGAGAGCAGAGAGGAGAAGCCCTAGATAGAACGAAGAACGGCGTTGAATGAGCCAGGATTACAATTTTTTTCATTTTATATGCGTGTGAAAATGGCGGTTCAAACCGCCATAATCACCAGAACCGCCAGAATGTATAAAGCCAATTACGGCAGCAGCAACAATTGCCATAATGTCTCGATATTATGGTGGTTCTTTAAAACCGCCTTAATATCAATGCCATTTTAACCCTTTTTTTTGTAGTGTGTCTTTAGTAAGCTTAAATGTTTTGAGCTTTTGTGATAAGCACAATAAATAATTTATAAATAGGCCCCAAATGGGTGTTTAATAATAATTATTAAATTTTTATTTTTATTATAAATATTTTTAAAATTCATTTAGAAAATCTTAAATTTGTTATCTTCATTTAGTGACTAAACCCACTAACACACTCTCTGCTCTCGTTCTCTTCCCTTTTCACAGAATCCACTGCCGTCAACAACAATCCCTACCCACTGCCATCAACCGCAACAATAATCCCTATCCATTGCCTTTCTCTTCCCTTTTCATAGAACCCACTGCCATCAACAATAATCCCTACCCATTGCCATCAACCTCTCTTTCTCTTCCCTTTTCACAGAACCCACGTCTACTGCCAATTTATTTGAGAATTTCCTTTTCAGTTTCAGAGTGCCGTCGTTCTTTCTGCCTTCATCGTGCACCGCGTCTTTTCGTCGTTCTCAGCGTCGTCCCCCCTTCATTTCTACACTTCAAGAATTTCAATGAATTTGTGTTTGGGTTGATTTAGGGTTTGATCAATGAGATCAATGAGTTCCTGGATTTGTCAATTGCATAGAATTTTTCAATTAAGAACATAAAGCAATTAAAAAAAATGGTGGAAAGAAGCTGTGATATTTTTTTTATATTCAATAGATTGTTTTTCTTGTTTATCTTGAAAATTGAAATGAAGTTGTTTTCTCTGTTAATATGTGCTGCAATTTGTAGTTTCTCAGGGGTATTTTTGTTATAGTAAGTTGATCTAAACATGAATTTGTGCTTGGTTGAATGTCATAATAGATATTGCTTTCTCAAATTTTGCAGGTACAATTAGAAGCTTAGTTTGGTTAGAGGTATAGCTTGATGGCACAGTTTCAAATAAAATCTTAATCTTTATCATCTGTCACTGCTGCTTCTAAATCAGTTTCAGGTCAACCATCTCAACAATCCATCAAGTTAACTTTTGTAGGATAATTTGCTGGCACAAACTGTCATAATACACTAATTTAAATGTAATTTTTTTCTCTCTAGAATTAAAAAAGATGTAATGTTACTCCTTGAAATATAAGAGCATTTCTATGTGATTTTAAGAGAATACCATGTCTATGAACATTATATATTCTGCAGTGATCATCATGTGAACAGAAATTTTCACAAGGTTCATCACTTGTGGTTACTCAATAGCACTTGCTGCACATAAGATCAAAGGTGTCTTAACTTTTAAATAGAAAAAAAAAATTGAAAAAATCTAGTTATCAACATAGTTAATTAATATTTTTTTTAAATATCAATTGAAAATAATTATGACCAATCTCAATCTTTATTTAAATATTCCATTTCTATTCTAATACTAAAATTCCTATTTTCATGGCTTGATCTTGTTGGAAAGTTTCATTAACGGTCACTTTTGGAAACTCTTACTTTTACCAAATGTTGTAGCATATATACATTATTCCTTTTTGATGATATAGCAAAGAAATGCATGGCGTGTCTCGTAGAGTGCAACAATTTTTGGTCCCAAAACCTCACATAAAGGAATCTTTGTATTACACAGACCTCTTAAACCATTGCAAAACCACCAATTGCATAAAACAGATGCATGCCCAGATTGTTGTTAATGGTCACTAATATCAATTTCATACTGGAATCAAGTCATTTGATGAATTGTCACAATGTTTCGTAAATATTATAAAACTAAATAAGTGAACATGAATAATATTTAGTGAAGATTGATCCTCTCGAACTCTTTTATTCATAACTTGATAAAACAATTTGTAAACTGATAAAACAAAGTGTATTGTTTCTTTTGACTAATTACTGAGATAGAAGCTATCCTAAGGGAACTGGAAATTAATAATCCATTAAAGTGTTAAACCAATAAGGGGCTAAATAGGCATCTTGATCTTGAAAACCAAAAATTTTAACATTTTGGTTGTCTTTGGATCGGTGATATCTTATATAAGCTAATTTGTAAACTCTTAAGGAAAAAATCAAATAACATTGTTGCATAAGATCCAAATATTGTTAAACAACTTGATGAAATAGGCAAAAAAACTAGTATCAAATAACATAAATTACAACAAGGTTAAGTAAAAACAAGGTTGAGTACAAATTAGTTTGCAATCAGCCCCAGCGCAAAGATCCTATTTCCTCTTTCAGAATGAATTGTGGAAGCTATGTTGTTCCTGCCTTTCCTTTAGAGCAACATTAAGTTTATCCTTTGAAGAATCACTCTGTTGTGAAGAGACAGATTTCGTAGCAGTTAATGATTGTTTCTATCCCAAGTCAGTGGATACAGAAGGAAAACTAGCAGACGCTTCCCCCACTGATTGTGAGTTATTCAAAAGATTTCCTACTCTTTGTTCAATGTCTGTAGACATTCTAATTTACAGAACACTTAAAAAAGTTAAGTACATTTCTAAATCCTTCCACACAAAACAGAAATCAGACATTGAAAAAGGGAAGATATACTCTATTTCCTTCTGTGTTGATCCATGACGCTCGTCAAGATCTGCACGGTAATCAGGCAAAGGAACTTTGCTTACAACTAGAGTTTTCCCTTTATTATAAGCATGGCTTTCTTTTCCCAAGCATCTTCATCTTCCCTATCTTGTCCCACCACTCATTCTCATCAAGCACCTCCTTCTTCTGCACCCCACCAAAATTAAAAATAAAATCAATATTATCAATAAATATTTGAAGTATCTATATCCTAAGTTCCTAACCAAACCAATATAGCACTAACTATTCAACTTGGGAGTGATTATTATCAAACACATCATACACAGAAAAAAAGAGCTTTTCCCAGCTAGATTGCATTGACTACATGTATAAGACTACGCCATTATATCATCTTATCAGTCATATCCATTTCAAACCATTTAAACCCTACTATACAACAATCACAGCGTTAATAATAAAACTAATTTAAATATCTCTCTACTATCTATACTAAAGCAATATTGAGTTAACAGAAAGTGAGATACATTACATACCTCCTTCAACCTCTTTCTTTTCAGCCTACAGTCAACCAACTTAATCAATAAAAGAGAAGAAAAATCTCAACTTTAATTCAGTAAAGCTCCCCAATTGTGAAATTTCCAAGAATAGTGAACCTCACTTACCACATAAGAATCTCCATTTTCCAAACATCAAATAAAAATATATAAAAAATGAAACATTATTAAAAAAATTTGAAAAACAGGGTAAGTACTTGTTTGCGTTCCTAGACCTAGCAGCAGACTCACGATTCTTGATCATGCGTCTCTGCTTCTGAAGGCTGGCCTTGTCCACTGGTTCCTCCACCGCCCTTCTCTTCTCCTTTGCCACCGCAACTGCCCCTTCTCCTTCACCACTACCGCCTCCTGATGATAACGAGGGTGCTGAGACTCCACTTGCCACCGCAGCATGAATCCCATTGGCAAAAGGCTCAGCCGCGGAGGAGGATGAGCCTTCAACGGCGGACACCTGCGGAAACTGATGAGGAACAGGATGATGATTATGAAGAGGAGCAACAGCGGTGATGTCGTCATCAGTGACGGCAGCGCTTTTTGAGAGCAAAGCCTCAAGGGTAGGGGAAGAAGCGGAGGGTCATCGCGAAGAGGAAGAAGGTAGCAAGCAGTTGAAATGAGGGTTTAGTTCTGAAATTTTATATGGGGCAATTTTAAAATATCAAAAAATTTGTATCTCTTATTGTAATTCATAATAAATTATAAATAAATTAAATATAAACCATTAGATTGTTTATCAATCTAATCCAATGGTTTAAATTGTATGGTGCATTAGATCAGCTCAAAAGACCTGAGCTGATTTTAGACAGACCCGCGATACTCTATCTAAAAATAAGTTTTAATTATACTCAAAATAGCAAATTAAATGATGTAAACACTTAACCTAAATACCAAAAAAATTACCAAAAATATAAGACTAATCTTTTTCAATCAAAAGAGTGACTAATGACTTGGTATAATAAAACAAATGTCGAGACACAACAATAATAAAAAAAAAACTTACAAATTACTTTCCAATTCTTACTTATAAAAAATACCATACATTAATTTACGCATAACCATCTATTTGTACTAGTCTTATAGTGGTATATGTAACACTCTTATTAACAGAATGTCATACTTTCGACTGCGTCATTCTGATAGCGAAGAATATTCCGACGACTCTCATATATTTAATAATAAGATAAGAGCCTTTAAATTAAAACCGTATAAACTTTTCTTCGAAAAACTAAAATACTTTTTCTCAATAATGTACATACATGCATACATACATACAAATCAATCACAACACTTCATACATATATTTATATATATAATAATAAGAGTCCTTTATATAAATAACCCACAAACATTACATATCACGATTCTTATCCCTCTTACAAAATATAGGAATAAAAGTGAGGAAAGACTAGCTATAATATATACAACAATATACAACACAACCATAAGCGCAAAAGAAACTCCTTAAACTCTTTGTTCGTCCTGAAAAGGGGAAAATCTATAAGGGGTGAGAACATTATCCTTGTAGGTTCTCAGCAGAGGTTTTAAAAATTGTTATAAGAAGATATTTAAAAGAAAATTGTTTTCAAATGCATTGATTATCGCTCATCTTATGAATCTTTTCAAAAATCGATGGTTAATTATCTGAAAATCCAAATTCCTATTTTAAATTTATAAAAGTCAATCAAACACAATATCCAAAGGGTTTCACTACAAACCAAAGGACCATACTACCAAACTTTCCACTTATTCATCCAATCACGGCCTCCGACCCAACACTGAAGGTTCTTGATGACCTAGAGAAGGGGGGTTGAATCTATGGCCTTCTTTGAACTTGATTAATAAAGCCTCGAATTAAAACTTAAAACTTCGCTTCTGTTTTGTCTGCAGGATGGATTATGTAGGAGACAATTTTATTTTGTCTCATGAATCGTGAAAAACAGAATCAGAATAAGGAAGAGAAAGATGACACAATCATGTATCCTGGTTCAGTTGCCTAGTGCAATGCAACCTACATCCAATTTCTACCACAACGTTGGTGAAATTTTCACTATCTTTCCAAGTATTACATACACCAATTCCCAAGGATTTAACCTAATCCTATTAGGGATACACCAAGCTTCAACATAAACTTGTCTTGGCTATGTAACTACTTAGACTCAACACTCTAAGTGCTTACCCAACTTAACAAGAGATACCTCTCAGGTACATTATACAAAATAGAAATACAACAAAAAGAAATCTGAAGTCAATCTTAGCTTTTCTCTCCAAGTATCTCTCTTAGCCTTTTCTCTCAATGACTTTTTCTCAATGCCTCACTTTCATGCCTTTTACCACTAAATGAAACAAAGAAAGATATAACATTGAAATATAATATTCAATAATAAAACATGAGATACAATATTGAAACAGAATATTCAATAATAAAACATGAAGGAGATGATGATTCACAGCCTTGACGCTATAAGATGATCCGGATTTAGCATTATCTGATGAAGCTCTTCATCTTGGCAGAATGTTTCTTTGATATAGAAACATTGTCCAATACATTGAACTCTTACAAGAAAGCTCTCAATGAGACTTAGATTCTGGTTCTCTCTCATTGTCTTCAAACTGAATTGAATTTTCTTTTTGTATTGAGCTTTGTTTCAACACCTAAGTCTTACTTCACAAAGTCAGCTTCTTGAATCTAGAGCTAGCTGAGATCTTTCTTCTTCTTTCTTCCATTAGCCCTAAAAATCAGGAATTCTTTAATCAGAGACGAGTAACGTAGCTTCCTTAAAAATAGATCCTCAATAGATTTGATAAATCCAAGTCCTTAATCTTGTGCTTTGACTTCAAGAAATAATATTACCCATTGATTTATAGTAGAGAAAAGTTGCCTCCATTTTTTCCATATTTCCCGAAATAGTGGTACAGAGGAAAGGAAAAAATAGCAAGTAATGGAAATAAATTACCTTTTCTCTTCTGATTGTGCTTAACTTGCTTTTATTGATCATGATTAAACATTAGCTTTCAAGATTGGTCTTTTTTGTGCCTAATAAAAAGCAAATCACCTTTTTTTTTATTTGATGTTTGGTGAAAAAGTGAGCTCTTCTCTTGCTTATGAACATTACCTGAAGCAGCTTAGCAACACTTGATGAGAGTTGCTTTCCTTTCTTTTGAATGGCATTGGGATGGATTCTATTTCCTTTAGCAGCCTTTAGATCACTTGGTTTTATTTGTCTGGGCTGCATCATAACAATTTGCGCCTGCACCACTAAACAACTTCATCAAGCCCCTTGTGTTATTAACCAATTTCAACATGTTTGTCATCATCAATTATTTGTTATTATTTACTAAACTTAATTATCTCCCCCTTGATGACAAACGTAGTTTCTTAGGTGACAGTCAAAGGAATTAACATAGACAAATTTCAGTAATTTTCCTTTGATGATACCATGTATTCTGATGTGCTCTCCCTTTCTTTCATAAAGATTGCTCCCCCTTAAAGTCAGCTTTTCTACAATTTTCTATTTACACAAATAGAAAACACATATATACAAAACAAGCAAATGTTGCCAAGATAAGATTGTAAGCAATAATTCAGCAGCACAAACAAAAGTGAATTAACAAACATTATCTTGCACAGCACAAAACCTATTTAAACAGCACCAGAACAGCCATTTAAACGGCAATAAATACTACTCTCTCATTCCAAAGTTCACATAAACACAACTAAAACAAAAGAAAATCCAAATTATACAGTCATCTAGAGAATAAGAAAAATAGTAACTAAAACTAAATTGTTTCAGAAAGCAAAGTGCAATAAAATAAGAGTTCTTCAGCTTGAGTCATTTCTAGGCATCCGAGCCATCATCTTCTGTGTCCAAAGGTTCTTCTTTATCAGCGACCATGGTATCATCTTCATGAATGTTGTTTATATTGGTGCACGAATTGTAAATCACACTTTTGACAACTCGTACCACTAACCAGCAAGTGCACTGGGTCGTCCAAGTAATACCTTACGTGAGTAAGGGTCGATCCCACGGAGATTGTCGGCTTGAAGCGAGCTATGGTTATTTTGTAATTCTTAGTCAGGAAATCAATGATAAGAGTGATTATATTTATGAAGAGTAAAAATCATAAATTAAATAGTACTTGTTATGCAGTAATGGAAAGTAGATTGAGGTTTTGGAGATGCTCTGTCTTCTGAATCTCGGCTTTCCTCCTGTCTTCTTCTTCACGCACGCAGGTCTCCTTCCATGGCAAGTTGTATGTTGGTGGATCACCGTTATCAATGGCTACCATCTGTCCTCTCAGTGAAAATGGTCCAAATGCGCTGTCACCGCACGGCTAATCATCTGTCGGTTCTCACTCATGATGGAATAGGATCCATTGATCCTTTTGCGTCTGTCACTACGCCCAGCACTTGTGAGTTTGAAGCTCGTCACAGTCATTCCATCCCAGATCCTACTCGAAATACCACAGACAAGGTTTAGACTTTCCAGATTTCAAGAATGGCTGCCAAAAATCCTAGCCTATACCACGAAGACTCTGATCATGAACCAAGAGGCTAAGAGATACACACCCAATCTAAGGTAGAACGGAAGTGGTTGTCAGGCACGCGTTCATAGGTTGAGAATGATGATGAGTGTCATGGATCATCACATTCATCACGGTTAAGTACAAGTGAGTATCTTAGAATAGAAACAAGCGTGATAGAATAGAAAACAGAAGTAATTGCATTAATTCATCGAGACACAGCAAAGCTCCTCACCCCCAACCATGGGGTTTAAAGACTCATGCCGTCAGAAATACAATATGAAATGTGTAAAATATCATGAGATACAAAATAAATCTCTAAAAGTTGTTTAAATACTAAACTAGTAACCTAGGTTTACAAAAAATGAGTAAACTATGATAGATAGTGCAGAAATCCACTTCCGGAACCCACTTGGTGTGTGCTGGGGCTGAGACTTGAGCTTTACACGTGCCTAGGCTGTTTCTGGAGTTAAACGTCAGGTTGTAGCCTGTTTTGGGCGTTTAACTCCAACTTGTAACCTGTTTCTAGCGTTTAACGCCAGAATAGGACAGAGAACTGGCGTTGAATGCTAGTTTGCGTCATCTAAACTCGGACAAAGTATGGACTATTATATATTGATAGAAAGCCCTGGATGTCTACTTTCCAATGCATTTGAGAGCGTGCCATTTGGACTTCTGTAGCTCCAAAAAATATATTTCGAGTGTAGGGAGGTCAGAATCTAACAGCATCTACAGTCCTTTTTCAGCCTTTGAATCAGATTTTGCTCAGGTCCCTCAATTTCAGCCAGAAATTACCTGAAATCACAGAAAAATACACAAACTCATAGTAATGTCCAGAAATATGATTTTTATTTAAAAACTAATAAAAATATACTAAAAACTATGTAAAAACGCTGCCAAAAAGCATATAAATTATCCGCTCATCACAACACCAAATTTAAATTATTGCTTGTCCCCAAGCAACTGAAAATCAAATAGGATAAAAAGAAGAGAATATACTATAAATTCCAAAATATCAATGAAACTAAGCTCCAATCAGATGAGCAGGACTAGTAGCTTTTTGCCTATTGAATAGTTTTGGCACCTCACTTTATCCATTGAGGTTCAGAATGATTGGCATCTATAGGAACTCAGAATTCAGATAGTGTTATTGATTCTCCTAGTTCAGTATGTTGATTCTTGAACACAACTACTTTATAAGTCTTGGCCGTGGCCCTAAGCACTTTGTTTTCCAATATTACCACCGGATACATACATGCCACAGACACATAATTGGGTGAACCTTTTCAGATTGTGACTCAGCTTTGCTAAAGTCCCCAATTAGAGGTGTCCAGGGTTCTTAAGCACACTCTTCTTTTGCTTTGGACCTTGACTTTAACCGCTCAGTCTCAAGTTTTCACTTGACACCTTCACGCCACAAGCACATGGTTAGGGACAGCTTGGTTTAGCCGCTTAGGCCAGATTTTATTCCTTTAGGCCCTCCTATCCACTGATGTTCAAAGCCTTGGATCCTTTTTATTACCCTTGCCTTTTGGTTTTAAGGGCTATTGGCTTTTTTTGCTTGCTTTCTCTTTTTCTTTCTTTTTTTTTCGCAAGCTTTTGTATTCACTGCTTTTTCTTGCTTCAAGAATCATTTTTATGATTTTTCAGATTATCAAATAACATGTCTCCTTTTCATCATTCTTTCAAGAGCCAACATATTTAACATTCATAAACAACAATATCAAAAGACATATGCACTGTTCAAGCATTCATTCAGAAAATAAAAAGTATTGTCACCACATCAAAATAATTAAACTAATTTCAAGGATGAATTTGAAACCATGTACTTCTTGTCCTTTTGTAATTAAAACATTTTTCATTTAAGAAAGATTATGGATTCATAGGATGTTCATAACTTTAAGGCATAGACTCTAATCTTTATTTATTATTTAATGGAAATAATATAAATTAGGCATAAAAGTAGACACTTAGCAATAAAAGAAAAGAAACTAAAGATATAAAGACAAATGACTCTAATTTTAATACTCATATACTCTTAAAATAGATAAAAGGTCATCACAGAGTTAGGACTCAACAACCTTTGCTTTGGGAGGTAGATGCCTCTTTAGTCTGTGGGGTGCTTGGCCCTTCAAGAGATAGCTTCTGGCGCTTCAGTTCTTTCAGTTCACGCCCTTGCTCTTCTTGTTCCCAAAGCAGTTTGCAGAGCATGCTGTTTTGATTTTGCTATTCTTCCTTTAGTTGATCTATAGCTTCTTGCAACTTGGTGATAGATGCTTCTAGGCGCCCCCAGTATTCAAATTGAGGAATTTCCGGGAGGAACTCCTGTGCTCTCCTCTTGATGGGGTCGTCCTGCACTTGTCCTTCCATTGACTTTTTGGTGATTGGTTGCTCAACTGAAATATACTCATCTACTCCATTTTTACTCCAGCATCTTTACATAACAGGGAGATCAAGCTTGGATAAGCCAATTTGGCATCTTTGGAGTTCTTGTTTACAATTTTGTAAAGCTCACAGGAAATCAGCTAATGAACTTCCACTTCTTTTTCCAGCATAATGCAATGGATCATCACTGCTCTTTTGATGGTGACTTTAGAGCGGTTGCTAGTGGGCAGTATAGAGTGCCCAATAAAGTCCAGCCAGCCTCTGGCGACTGGTTTGAGATCTCCTCTTTTGAGTTGGTTTGGGACACCCTTTGTGTTGGTTGTCCATTTGGCTCCAGGGAGGCATATGTCCTCTAGGATTTTCTCCAAGCTCTGATTTGGTTTCATCATTCTCCTATTAAAGGAGTCTGGATCATCTTGCAGTTGAGGCATCTTGAATATCTCCCTTATTTTGTCAGGGTGGGTGTGAACAATCTTCCCTCTGACCAGAGTTCGATAGTCATAGAATGCGGTTCCAGCTATTCCCTGCCTGTCTGTTTGCCACAGATTAGAGTAGAATTCCTGAACCATATTTTTTCCCACCTTCGTTTCAGGATTAGCTAGGACTTCCCAGCTCCTGTTTCGAATTTGCTCTTGGATCTCCGGATATTCGTCTTCTTTCAGATCGAATTTAACTTCCAGGATCACTTACCTTAGACCCATTATTTTGTAGTAATGGTCTGAATGTTCTTTGGTTAAGAACTTCCCTTGATTCCAAAGTGATTTTGGAATATTCTCTTTCTTGCCTCTTGAGTTGGTTTGTTTTCCCTTAGGAGCCATGATCTTGGTGGGTATTGGCTTAGTGATCACGGATAAACACACCAAACTTAGAGGTTTTCTTGTCCTCAAGCAAAAGAAAAGAAAGGAGAGGGATAGAGGGAGAGCCAAGTTCGAATTGTGGAAGAGAGGGGGAGGCCGAATGAGGATTTAAAGGGAAGGGGTGGGTTTTCGAAAATCTTTTAAAAAGATATGATAGAAAATGTGATTTGGAAAAGATAAGTAAGATAGGAAAAGATATAATTTAAAATTGAAAAGATATGAAAGATATTTGAAAAAGATAGATTTGTTTTGAAAAAGATTTGAGAAGAGGTTGAAGAAGAATTGAGAAAGATTTAATTTTAGGATTAAGATATTTTAAAAATTTGTGAAAAAAAAAGTTTGAAAAAAAAGGAAGTATGGAACATGTTTATGCAAGAAAAATGGTTGGAGATATGAAATTTTGAAAAAAAAATCAAGTTGGGAACAAAAACTTCCTCCCCTCCATAATCTTGGCGTTAAACGCCCAACTACTGCTTGTTTTGGGCGTTTAACGCCCATCTGTAGCCTGTTTTGGGCGTTTAACACCCAGCTGTTGCTTCTGGCTGGTGTTAAACGCCAGAAATCTTTCGTCACTGGGCATTTTTTTGAATGCCCAGGATGCTGGTATGGCGTTAAACGCCCAGAATGGTGCCCATTCTGGCGTTTAACGCCCAAATATACCTCTTACTGGCGTTTTCTTGCCAGTGAGCTCTTTCTCCTTGTTTTGTATTCTGAATCCTTCTGTAGCCCTGTGAACTTATGCAATTGATTCTTTACCTTGAAGATTATTTATATTAAACTTTTATAATTAAAAATAAACAAATAAATAAATAAAAAGCTTTGCTAATGGCTGGGTTGCCTCCCAGCAAGTGCTTCTTTATCGTCGTTAGCTGGACTTTGCTGAGCTTTTAATCTAGCCTCAGTCTTGAGCACTCTTGCTCAACATTGCCTTCAAGATAATGCTTGATTCTCTGTCCATTAACAATGAACTTCTTATTAGAATCAATGTCTTGAAGCTCCACATAGCCATATGGTGACACACTTGTAATCACATATGGTCCCCTCCACTGGGATTTCAGTTTTCCGGGGAATAGCCTGAGCCTAGAGTTAAACAGCAGAACCTTCTGTCCTGGTTCAAAGACTCTAGATGATAGCTTTCTGTCATGCCACCTTTTTGCTTTCTCTTTGTAAAGCTTGGCATTTTCGAAAGCAATGAGTCTGAATTTCTCTAGCTCATTCAGCTGGAGTAACCTTTTTTCTCTGGCTAAATTGGCATCAAAGTTTAGGAATCTGGTTACCCAGTAGGCCTTATGCTCCAGTTCCACGGGCAGATGACAGGCCTTACCATACACAAGCTGGTATGGAAAGGTCCTTATAGGAGTCTTGAATGCTGTTCTGTAAGCCCACAGAGCATCATCCAAGCTTCTCGCCCAATCCTTTCTACGGGTACTTACAGTCCATTCCAGGATTCTTTTTAGTTCTCTATTGGAGACTTCAGCTTGCCCATTTGTCTGTGGATGATATGGAGTTACCACCTTGTGGCTAATTCCATACCGGACCATAGCAGAGTAAAGCTGTTTGTTGCAGAAGTGAGTGCCCCCATCACTGATTAGTGCTCTAGGGACACCAAACCTGCTGAAGATATGTTTCTGGAGGAACTTCAGCACTGTCTTAGTATCATTAGCGGGTGTGGCGATGGCCTCTACCCATTTGGATACATAATTGACTGCCACCAGAATATAAGTGTTTGAGTATGATGGTGGGAAAGGCCCTATAAAGTCAATACCCCACACATCAAACAACTCAATCTCCAAGATTTCCTATTGAGGCATGGTGTAACTATGAGGCAGATTACCAGCTCTCTGGCAACTGTCACAGTTACGTACAAACTATCGGGAATCTCTATAGAGGGTAGGCCGGTAGAAGCCACATTGGAGAACTTTGGTGGCTGTTCGCTCACCTCCGAAATGTCCTCCATATTGTGACCCATGGCAATGCCATAAGATCTTCTGTGCTTCTTCTCTAGGCACACAACTATGGATTATTCCGTCTGCACATCTCTTAAAGAGATAGGGTTCATCCCACAAGTAGTACTTTGCATCAGTAATTAATTTTTTCTTTTGTTGCCTGCTGTACTCCTTGGATATGAATCTTGCAGCTTTATAGTTTGCAATGTCAGCAAACCATGGTGTTTCCTGAATGGCAAACAAATGCTCATCCGGAAAGGTTTCAGAGATCTCAATAGAGGGAAAGGATGCACCTTCTACTGGTTCTATCCGGGACAGATGATCAGCCACTTGGTTTTCTGTCCCTTTTCTGTCTCTTATTTCTATATCAAACTCTTGTAGAAGCAACACCCATCTTATGAGCTTGGGTTTTGAATCCTGCTTTGTAAGTATATATTTAAGAGCAGCATGTTCAGTGTACACAATCACTTTTGATCCTACTAAGTATGATCTAAACTTGTCAATGGCATAAACCACTGCAAGCAATTCTTTTTCTGTGGTTGTGTAATTTTTCTGGGCATCATTTAAAACACGGCTAGCATAATAAATGACATGCAGAAGCTTGTCATGCCTCTACCCCAATACTGCACCAATGGCATGGTCGCTGGTATCACACATTAGTTCGAATGGTAGTGTCCAGTCTGGTGCAGAAATAACTGGTGCTGTGACCAGCTTAGCTTTCAGAGTTTCAAACACCTACAGACACTCTGTGTCAAACACAAATGACGTGTCAGCAGCTAGCAGGTTGCTCAGGGGTTTTGCAATTTTTGGAAATTCTTTTATAAACCTCCTATAGAATCCTGCATGCCCCAGAAAGCTTCTGATTTCCTTAACATTGGCAGGTGGTGGTAATTTTTCAATTACCTCTATCTTAGCTTGATCCACCTCTATTCCCTTGTTCGAAATCTTGTGCCTAAGGAAAATCCCTTCAGTCACCATAAAGTGACATTTTTTCCAGTTTAAAACCAGGTTAGTCTCTTGGCATCTTTTCAGAACCAGTGTCAGGTGATCAAGACAGGAGTTGAATAAGTCTCCATATACTGAAAAGTCATCCATGAAGACTTCCAAAAATTTTTCCACCATATCAGAGAAAATAGAGAGCATGCATCTCTGAAAGGTTGCAGGTGCATTACACAGCCCAAATGGCATCCTTCTGTAGGCAAATACTCCAGATGGGCATGTGAATGCTGTTTTCTCTTGATTCTGGGGATCTACTGCAATTTGGTTGTAGCCTGAATAGCCATCCAAAAAGCAGTAATAATCATGACCTGCTAGTCTTTCTAGCATCTGGTCTATGAATGGTAAAGGAAAATGATCCTTTCTGGTGGCTGTATTGAGCCTTCTGTAGTCAATACACATCCGCCACCCTGTAACTGTTCTTGTAGGAACCAGTTCATTTTTTTCATTATGAACCACTGTCATGCCTCCCTTTTTGGGGACAACTTGGACAGGGCTCACCCAGGGGCTATCAGAAATATGATAAATAATCCCATCCTCTAGTAACTTGGTGACCTCTTTCTGCACCACTTCCTTCATGGCTGGATTTAGCCGCCTCTGTGGTTGAACCACTGGCTTAGCATCATCCTCCAATAGGATCTTGTGCATGCATCTTGCTGGGCTGATGCCCTTAATATCACTTATGGACCACCCAAGAGCTGTCTTGTGTGTCCTTAGCACTTGAAGTAGCGCTTCCTCTTCCAGGGGATTTAAAGCAGAGCTTATGATCACCGGAAAAGTGTCAGCTTCTCCTAGAAATGCATATTTCAGGGATGGTGGTAATGATTTGAGCTCGGGTTTAGGAGGTTTTTCCTCTTCTTGAGGAAGTTTCAGAGGCTCTTTCAATTCCTCTGATTCCTCCAGATCAGGTTGAACATCTTTAAAGATGTCTTCCAGCTCTGATTCGAGACTTTCAGCCATGTTGATCTCCTCTACTAAAGAGTCAATAAGATCAACTTTCATGCAGTCTTTTGGTGTGTCTGGATGCTGCATGGCTTTAACAGCATTCAACTTAAACTCATCCTTATTGACTCTCAGGGTTACTTCCCCCTTTTGGACATCAATGAGAGTTCGTCCAGTTGCTAGGAAAGGTCTTCCTAGAATGAGAGTAGCACTCTTGTGCTCCTCCATTTCCAACACTACAAAGTCAGTGGGGAAGGCGAATGGCCCAACCCTGACAATCATGTCTTCAATCACACCTGATGGATATTTAATGGAGCCATCAGCAAGTTGGAGACATATTCGGGTTGGTTTGACTTCTTCAGTTAAACCAAGCTTTCTGATAGTAGATGTAGGTATTAGGTTGATGCTTGCCCCAAGATCACATAAAGCTGTCTTGGTGCAATTACCCTCTAATATACATGGTATCATAAAGCTCCTGGGATCTTTAAGCTTTTTTGGGAAGCTTTTCAGAATGACTGCACTGCATTCTTCAGTGAGGAGAACTTTTTCAGTTTCTTTCCAATCCTTCTTATGACTCAAGATCTCTTTCATGAACTTGGCATAAGAGGGTATTTGCTCAAGTGCCTCTGCAAACAGAATCTTTATTTCAAGAGTCCTGAGATAGTCTGCAAAGCGGGCAAATTGCTTATCCTGCTCCTCTTTGCGGAGTTTTTGAGGATAAGGCATCTTGGCTTTGTATTCCTCAACATTGGTTGCTGCAGGTTTATTTCCTACAGAGGTGATTGGGGAAGCCTTTTTAGAGGGGTTGTTATCAGCACTTGTGTGTGTCTGATCCCTCACTGGCGTTTGAATGCCAGGGTTAGAAGCTTGATTGGCGTTGGACGCCAATTTCTTACCTATTTCTGGCGTTTGAACGCCAGAACTGAGCCTCCATTGGGCGTTTGACGCCAGCTCCTTGCCTGTTTCTGGCGTTTGAACGCCAGAACTGCGCGTGGGATGGGCGTTTAATGCCAACTTTGCATCATTTTCTGGCGTTTGAACGCCAGAAGTGTTCCTCTCTGGGCTCTTACTGTCCTCAGAGGGATTTCGGATAATATTTTGCTCATCCTCTGTCAGTTGTTCTTTTCTTGGCTTTCTGCTGCTCTGAAGTAAGGTATTTAATGTTTTTCCACTTCTTAATTGAACTGCCTGGCACTCTTCTGTTATCTGCTTTGATAACTGCTGTTTTGTCTGATTCAATTGTGCTTCCATATTTTTATGAGCATTTTTAGTGTCTTGTAGCATCTCCTTGAATTTTGCTAGCTATTTTGTTAGAAAACACAATTGTTGATTGAGTTCAGCAACTTGTTCTGGAGGACCAAGTTCAGTAGACACTGCCTTGGCTTCTTCTTTTATGGAGGACCCACTACTTATGTACAGATGCTGATTTCTGGCAACTATATTAATAAGCTCTTGAGCCTCTTCAATAGTTTTTCTCATGTGTATAGATCCACCAGCTGAGTGGTCTAGAGATATCTGAGCTCTTTCTGTAAGCTCCTAGTAGAAGATATCTAATTGCACCCATTCTGAAAATATTTCAGAGGGGTATTTCCTTAGCATCCCTCTGTACCTCTCCCAGGAATTATAAAGGGATTCATCATCCTCTTGTTTAAAGCCTTGGATGTCCAGCCTTAGCTGTGTCATCCTTTTTGGAGGGAAATATTGATTCAGGAATTTGTCTGATAACTGTTTCCATGTTCTTATGCTTGCTATGGGTTGGTTGTTTAACCACCTTTTAGCTTGATCTTTTACAGCAACCGGAAACAGTAACATCCTGTATACATCCTAATCTACCTCCTTGTCACGTACTGTGTCAGCAATTTGCAAGAACTGCGCCAAAAACTCAGTAGGTTCTTCCTGTGGAAGACCGGAATACTGGCAGTTTTGCTGCACTATGACAATGAGCTGAGGATTTAGCTCAAAACTGCCTACTTTTATGGGAGGTATACAGATACTACTCCCATATGCAGCATTAGTGGGATTAGCATATGACCCTAGAGTCCTTCTGGACTGTTCATTTTCACTTAGATCCATGATAGATAAAAATGGAATTGATATGAATTGCAGAGAAAATATATTTTTGTTTTTATTTTATTTAAGTCTGACAAACCAAATTATTAAGATAAATAAAAATAATAAGATAAAATAAAATAAAATATTTAGAAGTTAAAATGTAAATTTCGAAAACCAAGAGAAAAATAAATTTGAAAATGAAAATAATTGCTTAATTAAGAAGATTTGAAAAACTTTGAAAATGATTTTTGAAAAAGATTTTGAATTTTGAAAAGATTTTATTTTTTTAAAAAAAAATCTGAATTTTTAAAAGTAATTTTCGAAAATACAATTTAAGATAGAGAGAAAAGATATTTTTGAATTTAATGAGGAAAGAGAAAAATAATAAAATGACACAAGACTTAAAATTTTTAGATCTAATACTCCTTATTTTTCGAAAATTTTGGAGGAAAAACACCAAGAAACACCAAAATTAGAAATTTTAAGATCAAAATACAAAAAAGACTCAAGAACACCTTGAAGACTCACAAGAACATAAAAAGAACACCAAACTTAAAACTTTTAGAAAACTAAAAATAACTTTTCGAAAATTAAAGAAAAATAACAAGAGAACACCAAACTTAAAAGTTTGACACAAGATTTAATCAAAGAAAAATTATTTTTGAAAAAGTTTTAAAAGGAAGATACCCAATTACCAAGAACATAAGCACAACGCTCTAGCCAACTGAGCTATAAATTTAACGTGTTTTTAAAAAATAAGGTATTTAATGTATATAAAATATATATTTTTTTTAATACTGATAATTTGAAAACGCACAAGAAAAACAAGAAAATACACAGAACAGGAAAAACTAAATATCAAACAAGAAAAATAGCAAGAACAACTTGAAGATCAAGAAAGAATAATAAACACAAATTCAAAAATTTAAAAGAAAATAAAAAACATGCAATTGACACCAAACTTAAAATATGAATCTAAACTCAAACAGAAAAACTCAATTATTAGTTTATAAAAATTTTCAAAAAATTTTAAAAAGTGAAAATAAGGATTTTAAAAAAAATTTCAACCAAAAACAATAATAGAAGACTCTAAACCAAAAAGAAAAATTTTTCCTAATCTAAGAAACAAAATAAACCGTCAGTTGTCCAAACTTGAAAACAGATTGAGGTTTTGGAGATGCTCTGTCTTCTGAATCTCGGCTTTCCTCCTGTCTTCTTCTTCACGCACGCAGGCCTCCTTCCATGGCAAGCTGTATGTTGGTGGATCACCGTTGTCAATGGCTACCATCCGTTCTCTCAGTGAAAATGGTCCAAATGCGCTGTCACCGCACGGCTAATCATCTGTCGGTTCTCACTCATGTTGGAATAGGATCCATTGATCCTTTTGCATCTGTCACTACGCCCAGCACTTGTGAGTTTGAAGCTCGTCACAGTTATCCCATCCCAGATCCTACTCGAAATACCACAGACAAGGTTTAGACTTTCTGGATCTCAAGAATGGCCGCCAAAAATCCTAGCCTATACCACGAAGACTCTGATCATGAACCAAGAGGCTAAGAGATACACACTCAATCCAGTTTGCGTCGTCTAAACTCGGGCAAAGTATGAACTATTATATATTGCTGGAAAGCCCTAGATGTCTACTTTCCAATGCAATTGAGAGCGCACCATTTGGACTCCTGTAGCTCCAGAAAAATCCATTTTGAGTGCAGGGAGGTCAGAATCTAACAACATCTGCAGTCCTTTTTTAGCCTCTGAATCAGATTTTGCTCAGGTCCCTCAATTTCAGCCAGAAATTACCTGAAATCACAGAAAAACACACAAACTCATAGTAAAGTCCAGAAATGTGATTTTTATTTAAAAACTAATAAAAATATACTAAAAACTAATCAAATCATACTAAAAACTATGTAAAAACACTGCCAAAAAGCGTATAAATTATCCGCTCATCACATATATTTTAGAAGAGCTGCCACTCTATCTCTTGATTTCCTCAAAGCATTTTCATTTTTGACCACAAGCTTTCTTTCTTGTTGATTGGTGGAGATGAGATGATTAGACAGATTCACAAACTCCTGCAAGACATCCTTAACAACTCCATAAAGGAGTGATTTGTGTCTAGTAGAGGCAGATGTTCCAGTGGTTGAATGAGATAGAATGTCATCAAGTTATTCTTTATCATCATCTAAGACCACTTTTTCAGTTCTTGTAGATCTTTTCTTTTGCTGTTTCACTGCACCACCCCCTTTTATACTTTGTTTGGTTTAGAAGAATTTGGAAGGAAAGAAAATGAAGGAAAAGGAAATGGATGAAAAAATTAGTTTTCCATTGTTTGAATCAAGAAGAAAAATGAATGGAAAATGTAAAAGTACATGTGGGACCCATATTAAAATTTTCTCTCTAAAGTTGAGAAGAAAATTTAGATTGGAGTGGAAAATGGATAAAATTACAAATTTGTCCTTATAATATTAGTATATTATAATTTATAAAGGGTATTAATGTAATTTTATTTTGGTATAATTTTCTCTCTTCTTATTTTTCCTTCCATCCAAACAAAAGAAAAATTTTCTTCTACTTTCTTTCCTTCTATTTTCTCTTCATCCAAACAACACAAAAAAAATAACTTTTCCTTCTATTTTCTTTCCTCTCATTTTCTTTCCACCTATTTTCTTTCCACCCATTTTCCACTTTACATCCAAACAATGTCTTAGGTAAGAGTTTCTATTCTCAAATGTCTCATTGGTCAGGTCAACACCAAAAGATTCAAAAATACAAGTAAAAAACATGTCGTAAGGAAGAGACACATTTTTGTCACTCCTTATGCAATCATACATGTGCCTCATCATTAAATAAGTAAATAAAATCTCAATTTTTGTAATAATAGCATACAGTACCAATGTGTCACAAAATAAAACTCTTTGATAGGAACCGCTTTGGTGTAGGATAATGTGATTCACAATGCAGTGAAGTTGAGCACGAACGGGACCTAAAGCCTTATGGTTTGGAGTGAGACCATCGATTAGAGAAATATTTTCACAAACAGAAGCAAGAACATCTTGATATGAAATACCCAATCCTTCATCACATTTTTCAAAGGTATAAGCATTAACACCCACATCCAAAAATCCTAGGGCATCACTAATTGTTTCACTGTTTAGGTTTAACTCCCGCTCTTTGACATAGGAATAAATATTTGTCTCATGATAAGTCATTTTGCATAAAACTCATGAACAAGGTTAGGGTATACAGGCCTTTTAATTTTGAAAAGATGGTTCTAATTAAGAAATTCTATATTTTCCACAAAAATAAGACATTTCTTTTTCAAAGTGGGTAAATTAGTCAGATAGGTAGGGCACAAAGGACGGTGAATAACAACTCCTTGATAAAACTCATAATGCATAGCAGAAGAGAAACGATGAGGGTTGAAATGAGAGTGAGAGTTTGTAAAATATGATTTGAAAGAGAAAAGGTCAACATTTGGGGTTCTTTCACTGACATAAGAGGGATATGAGTGTTACCTCTCTGAGAACGTTGAGGAACATACTTAGGTTTGGATCTTGGAGGTTCACGTGGTTCTTCTTCAATCACTGGACGTTTCCCTCTTGAAGCAGATGGACGAGAAAAAGCACTTGATGGTTTGACTGCTGGGGAAGATGAAGGATGCCTTGCCGTCATCTTGGTGCGAGCCATGGGATCAGCGCGAGTAGGAGAAGGAGATTGAGAGGGTGTAGAACAGTAAGTTGGAACGTGAGAATGAGATGGAGCCCAAGATTTTTTAGGGATTCTGGGAAGTTGATGGGGGAATGTGCTTCTACGGGTTGCAATTTTCTTTCTCATCTTAATGACACACTAGTATTGCAGTTTTAAAAAAAATGATGGTAATGAAAAACTGAAGAGGTGTGCAGGGTATATGAAAGGGTTTGGTTTTGTAACTGAAACAAGTTAAAGGCTTCTTGAAAATATGTAAGTTCAGAACTCTATGACTACATGATTTGAAAAGATATGACCTAAGGTTGAAAAGATTTTATTTAAAATAATGAAATAAATTTCAGAAAGGGCAAAAAGTTTTGAAAATGTTTTTAATGTATGACAAAACTAATGAGACCCACTTACATACAAACCAACTATTGTTGGGCCCTAAAGGGTTGTGTTCAAAGAAACATACAGGACCACTTGAAACCTGAAAAGGATGGTTGGCCCACTTGAATTTTAATTCAGAACCAAATACCACGTTCCAAGATGAAGGCTCTTCACTTGCTCAGAATTGTCTCATCCTAACCTGAGAGACAAAAATCTCAAACAACACATTAGCAAAGTTAAAACAAAGAATCATAACTAAGAATGCCCAAACTAGTTCTTAATTTGCAAAACTTGTCCTCAGCCAAAAGTTTAGTTAATATATCAGCTAGTTGTTCTTCTGATTTAACAAATTGAATGTTTATATTCCACTTTTGAACATGTTTCCTAATTAAGTGAAGTCTCACTTCGATGTGTTTTGTTCTTGAGTGAAAAACTGGATTTTTAAAAATATTAATGACACTCATGTTATCACAAAACAAGGAAATGTTATCCGCATTCAATTTATAGTCAGTTAACTGAGTTTTCAACCATAGCAATTGGGAACAACAAGATGAAGTAGCTATATATTCAGCTTCATCAGTGGAGAGAGCCACTGTGGACTGCTTCTTACTTGACCATACATTCAAGGATCTGTCTAGAAAGTAGTAAATACCAGAAGTACTCCTCTTATCCACTCTGTCTCCAGCAAATTCTGTATCACAATAACCAACTGTAGAAAAATTATCAGACCTACGATACCATAAATCAAAGTTGAATGTGCCATGAACATATCTAATGATTCTTTTAACTGCTGAAAGATGTGACTATTTTGGTTGTAATTGAAATCTTGAACGAATTCCAATACTTTGCACAATGTCAGGTCTAGAGGATGTTAAATACATAAGAGAACTTATCATTCCTCTATACCTAATCTCATCAACATCTTTCTCAGTTTCACCCTTTTCCAATCTTGAGTTAGGGTGTATGAGAGTACCCATGGATTTGGCATTTTTCATACCAAACTTCTTAACTAGTTCCTTGACATACTTCTTTTGGTGAATAAAAGTTTTATTTGGAGTTTATTTAATTTGAAGACCAAGAAAAAAGTTAAGTTCACCTATCATACTCATGTCAAATTTATTAGTCATGAGTCTACCAAAATCAGCACAAAGTGATTCATTGGTTGACCCAAAAATTATGTCATCAACATAAATTTGAGCGTCATCAACATAAATTTGAATTAAGATGAATTAATCATTAGAATACTAGAGTAGTGTTTGTGGTGCCTCTTTAAAAGTTATTTTTCAAAAGGAAAGAACTAAGTCTTTCAAAAATTATTTTAAAAATTAATTTTAAAAATATAATTTGAAAACTCTTTATTTTCAAAATCAGGAGACTGTGCCACATACACTTCTCTATCAATTACAACATTTAAAATACATATTTCATATCTATTTGAAAAAGTTTAAAATCACAATGGGCAGCATATGCAAGGAAAATCCTTATAGCTTCCATTTGGGCCACCAGAGCAAAGAATTCATCAAAGTCAATCCTTTTCTCTTGATCATATCCCTGTGCTACCAATCTTGCTTTGTTCCTTGATATGCTTTCATTTTCACCCAATTTGTTCCTAAAAATCCACTTAGTTTCCGTCACCTTCTTTCCAATTAGTTTGGGCACAAGAGACCACACTTGATTCTTCTCAAATTGTTACAACTCTTTTTCCATGGCTTTGACCCAAAAAGGATTACCAAGAGATTCTTTTATGATTTGGGGTTCAATTTGAGAGAGAAATGTCAAATTATTTTCCTCCAGAGCATTTCTAGAAGATGATCTTGTGGTAACACCAAGTGAGGGATCTCTTATGATGAACTCTTGAGGATAGTTTTTTAAGAATCTCGATTCACGTGGTCTTGGAAATTTAGGAACAAGTTCAACTTGAGGTGGTTCATTTGTGCTGATATTGCCAGGGATTCCTGCAATTCCAGGAGATAAAATAAAATTGTCTCCTGCAGAATCGTTTGCATCAGCTGAGATAGGAGCATTGGGCACAGATTCGGATTTATCTTGATTTAAGACTTCACTCATGATGTTTTTCACTTGGTTGCCTGCATCATTGTCTTCCAAAACAATTGGAACAATGTTAAAATCACAAAATATAACATGTATGGACTCCTTAATGATTCTAGCATCTTAATGGTAAACTTTATATGCTTTGCTAAGAGTAACCAACAAAAATATATTTATAAGCCTTTGGATCAAATTTTTTTAATTTTTCTTTAGTATTTAAAACAAAATATTTACATCCAAAAATGTGAAAGTATTTCAGATGAGGTGGGTTTTCTTTCCAAAGCTCATAAGGAATTCTCTTCAAAAACTTCCTTATGATTGTTCTATTTAAAATATAGTAAGCTATGTTCACGGCCTCAGTCCAAAATACCTTAGGAACTTTACTTTCACATAACATGGCCCTAGCTATTTCTTGAGTGCTTCTATTTCTTCTTTCCACAACACCATTTGTTGTAGTATTCTTGGACAAGAGAAGTTATGCGAAATTCTAAGTTCATCACAAAAGGATTAAAAAAATTAATTTTCAAACACTTTACCATGATCACTTCTAATAGAAGCAATCTTTAAATCCTTTTTATTTTGAATTATTTTGATAAAAACCTCAAAGGCTGAAAATGCATCATTTTTATGTGCAATAAAACCCAATCAAATCTTGTATAATCATCCACAATCACTAAACCATAATGTTTACCACCCACAATTTGAGTTCTAGTTAGACCAAAGATATCAATATGCAGCAATTCAAGTGATTTTTTTTTAATCCTTCTCATTTGACAAGCATCACATGTGATGTCTTTGTCAAACTTGATCTTATGAAGACCTTTCACTAAATCCATTTTAACAAGTTTGTTTATTTGAAACATGCTAGCATGGCCTAATCTTTTGTGCCATAGCAATTTTTCAGATTTTTTTGAATGAATCTGTGTCCCACCAGCAGCACTGTAGCCACCATCAGTAAGGCCACTGCCACCGGCACGCATCTGAACCTGGTACACCATCATCTGCTGCACTATCCATTGAAGCCGTTCTAGTTACTCCTTTCATTCCAGCCTGAGGTCATCCGTGTCTGTCACACATGTGAGGATCTCCTAATACCTCTCCCAAGTCTTGCTTAGCTCTTGAGCATGTTCGTGAAGGCTCTAGGTGAGCTCCTGCACCTGTAGTCTCAAATTAATGCCTTTCTCGAAATCGACGGCTCGACTGGTGGCAGAGGCAGACGATGGCCTCAACGTTGAAGTGTGGAGGCTGTTGGAAAAAAAATGATCCCAGCCCGTACACGCAATTTTTATACAGCGCTGAGGCGGTCTCGCGCCAAACCGCATCGAGATCGACAATTTAACTACATACTAGCCTAGCCTTAGTCTTCATGAAGGTCTCTGAGCCACCAGCATACTTAGTCAACCTGGCCAATGTCCTGTTAGCTCTATTTGTAAGATGCCGATGCTTGAACCCCTTATCGGTCTTCCAGTGAACATACAAAGCCTTCTTGATTTTTGGACAGAGCTAGGTACCGAGGTGGTTATACCTCTCATGTACATCCTCCAGCATCTGTTAGCCGCCTATCCATTCGATGGTCGTATATCTTTCTGATGAGGACATCGCGCTCCTTGTCCCATATAAAGAGAAGCTGCACAAAAAAACTTTAAAATTTGTTAATCAAAATATATCGTAGCAAACAAAATAAAAGATATAAACTAGCTAATAAAGTTTGACTATATTAAATTTTTACTTCTCATTTATGAAACCATCGCTCTCTGGTCTCAGTGGGGATATTGTAATTCGACCATGGATAGTCGTACATATGCTTGATGATGTTGCTCATCTCTTGAATACATGCGTTGTTGTTTGGCCCAAACCTATCAATAATTTACAAACAAACCAATATGGCAATATAAATTAAAACTTCAGAAGCAAGTAATCATAATATATAGAGTTTTTTTAGAAATTTTGACAGAGTTTCATCTATAATTGGAATGCGCCACAAACTCTATCCATCAACAATTAACTAAAACACAATACCAATTGTCAATAATCAAGAAGCAAAATCCACAAATCTACTAAATCCACCAAATTAGAATCAATAATCAAGAATCAATAATCAGGATATATCAAACACTTTTAGCAGTTCAACCTACAATCTTAAATCCACTAAAACTATAATCATTAATAAGGATATATCAAACATTTTCAGTAGTCCAAACCTACAACTCTAAATCTACTAAAACTAGAATCAATAGTCAATAATAAGGATATATCAAACACTTTCGGCATATAAAAGACTTAAAGTAGTACTTACGCTGTTTCGCTATCAGGCCAGATTGTCAACCGTACGACAGGAGGTGATGGAGGGGCATTAGCTAGATGCTTTCTGTGAGAGGATTTCGGTGCTGTGGTGTCCATCGCTGGAGGCGGCGTCACCGAGACAGTGGGCTGCTGAGTCGATAGAGGCAGCGTTATCACCGTAGACACAGGGACGTAGTTGGGGTTAGGTACCATGATGAACGGCTGTTCCGATGCACCCGCAACTTGTGACGTCACCGGGGTAGTCGGATTAGAGGGAGAGGATCCGGAATTCCCAAGGGTACCGGCAGAAACCCTCCCTCTACCACGACCACGATCACTAAGCTGATCTGTAACACCTCTACCTGTCGTCATATATACAAAGAGCATACTAATTAAAAATGTGCTAAACATATTCACAACATCATTCAAAATGCTTAATCAAAATAAACTACGTTAAACTTAGTTAAAAAAACATATTGTCTATTGAAATTAAATAAAACAAAAGAGGTAAGTGCACATTCGAACTTCACAAATATTTAGCAATATATATTACTACATGTATAATTTTGTCCGTATGCAAATAAGAAGTCATCCATAAGTCATTTAAAATGACCTCATATTTGATTTTTGTTTTTTAATTTACTGTCATTTTCACTCTTAAAACATATTGAAAATTAATGTGACTTATTATCAGGGACTACTAATCAACTTGTTGACTATTGACTCATGCAAGAAATAATAATAATAATAATAATAATAATAATAATAATAATAATAATACCTTAACACAATAAAATATAATATACATTATAACAAATAATATAATATAATTAATTATACTAACTATGTATAAAATACAGAACTACTAGAATGATAGAGAATTAATATTTAATTACACAGATAAAATTAGTTTAACCAAAAATTGATCCGTATAAAAGTAAGTTTAACCAACTTCACAAACATTTAGCAATATGACTATTTGAACAGAATAACTTGAACTATGTGAAGTATATGCATTCAAGTTTAACCATCACCAATTTGTTAAGTCTAATTCCAATTCAAAACCAATAGCATAACAACACCAATATCACATCATTACAGCATTAGAACTTATAAAAGTCTAATAACCTAATGTAATCTTATCTTAACCATGTAAATTCACTAAAGAAAAAATTATTTCTAACAAAATTATTATATTAATTTACAACAAAATCTAAACTAATCCTAAATTTAACAAAAATAAAAACAAAAATTTATTTACCGAAGAATGCAGACATAGAGGTGGACGGGAGAATGTTGGTGGTGGCCGGCACTGTTGGTGGCGGTTGGCAGAACTGGATGGCGGCAAGAGGGAGAGAGGCTGCCAGAGAGAATGCAGCAGCTAGGCTGACGATTGACGGAGCGACAGAGAGGGAAGGGTTAGAGAGAGAGTGGAAGAAAAAAAGGAGAGAGAGAGACGGATTGAGGAGGCGGCAGAGGGGCTGACGCCGGGCTGACGGTGCAGCGGGGAGGGAGAGGGTTAAAGAGAGAGTGGGGGAGAAGAAAGGGTAGAGAGAGAAATTCGAAATGAAAGGGGAGAGCATTCACGTTGCGAATTTAGGGCAAAATTACCGACGAAAATATCTGACGGTAAACCATTGCAGGTCACCAAAATACAATGTTTTCACTAAATGGGTTTACTGGCGGATTTATCCAATAGTAAATTCGATACTAACTTACGCGCCTATTTTTTTGTTTCCTTCCAATTATTACCAGTGAATTTATCATCGGAAACGTAAATCCATCGATAATAATTTAACATGACGAATTCTACGCCTTTACCGCTGGAAACCTAGGCTTAGCACAAAAATCTCTTTGTTCTTTATTATTGCCTTGCTGGGAACCATTGGTTCTCACCCCCTTCTTCTCCCACACCGCAGATAGGATTGGGAGTCATATTTTTCGAGATTCCTACTTCAAGCTACTACTGGGATCCTATATGAGACGAGACAGCCATATGGGGTGACATCCAGACCTGCACTTATGTCCTTTCTGTACAATCTTTCCCTCATCCCCTTCTTATTCAGGAGTTCGATCCTGATTTTCTTTACGATTTTCTGCTATCTGAGCTACACCTTGGAGGTCCCAATTCTGCTTTTCCTCTTTAGCCGCTATACACGACGGAGCCTAAGTTAGAGTCACCTTTCGACATCCAGCCTATCTACCCCGAGTGATTTGAACCTGTACCTAAGCCATTGATACTGATGGAGCCTGTGTGGGACTATCAGCCTCTAGAGTTGATAGATGCTCAGTTTAATTCTTTAGGAGAGGTTTTCATGCCGGCCATACTTGATGGCTTCTTGTCGACTCCTTCTGACAAGACACCGTCTGATGTCATTCTACCTTGGAAGGACGCAACGATCATTGACCTAACTTCTAATCGATAGGAGTACACTACACTCGGAGAAGCATAGTTGGATAGTAGTGTTAGTCTATTTTCCCTCGCATTTAGTATATTTTATGAGAGGTTAGGATCTTTTGTATAGTAGCCTGACTCCAGTCTAGGGTGACTTTTTCGAAGCCAGAGTTCGGTGCTTAGCCTATGAATATGTATATATGGTTATCTATTATCAATATCTTATTTAATCTATGATAACCTTATGTATAAAACTCAGCCTTTGGGCATATCTATGTGAACATATCTATCTGTGTTTTCTGCTTTTAATCTGAACGTATTATGTGCTTAACTGATGTAGATATTAACAATATAACTCGATATAATTCATGCTTATAACTCACGCACGGGCTCATATTAATATAAATAATATATAGTCTAGAGTATTTAGGTTTAACTGGATGGTAACACCTGATGACTGGCATTGGTCATGACATGCTGGAAGTCGGGTCATTACAATCTTTATCACAATAATGATAGAATTTATTCCAAGTTTACAAACACCAATTTTGAGATCAGGACAAATAAAAACGAACCAAATAGGTTATATGCTAAGATAAACGAAGCTATTATTCCAAGCTTCACAAATAAACACCAAGACAAACCAAAATGTCAAGGCCAAATAAAAACCAATTACAAAGACTCAAACTTAATATGAAACTCTTTTTTGACTTTTCTTTATAGTTTATGTCTTTTCACTTATAGGCATTTTCAAATAATCTTTCACAGAATTATAAGTCTTTTTTTATTTACTAGGAAGGCTCAAAACAAAAATTGAATAGATCAATTGAGATCTAAATGAAGAAGAATGACACATAAATGTGTAGTGTATGAATTCTGAATTTTCTTCTTAACCTTTCCTTGAAAGCTCATCTTCTTCTTATAGCAAAACTGAAGCTTTATGATTCTTACTAGCTGTTAATGTCAATCAATTCTCATAATTGTCAAAATACTATCCTTTTCTATGGGCAGTATCAATCTTTTATATTCTTCTCATATAAGTTGATTCTTTTTAGACATAATCAAATTAGCCATTAAACCAATGTCAATCCTAAAACTTTATTGCACAATTAGTCAAACTAAAAATTAAAATCAATTTTTAATCAAATCAACCAAATATTTGTTGTCACAATAAATGACAAAATCTTTTCAAACTTAATAATCTCCCATTTGATAATAAACATTTTAAAATAGAGAGCATTTAAGAAAAGAAATAAGAATAAGACAACTTCTCTTTTAGTGACAAAAAGATCTCCCATTGAATTCAGAAGAGATTTAATTAAAGCCCCCGTGAATGTGTGATATAATGTCTTTAGGCTAGTCTAAAATAGAGTGTAGCAAAAACATAAGAAAAGAGCAAGCAAGAGCAACTATATAGTATTATGAGCCAAAGTAGAGAGTTGCAACAGTTAATAATAGACTAATTCTATGGTACCTAAATTTTGTCTATCTTACTTTTTGTAGTAAGTTTTAAATTTTTAACTTTTTTTTACCTTTATACCTTTTAAATTAAACATTTATTTTTAACTTTTTTGATAAGTTAGCCACTACTTTTTAGATACCAAAGCAATCACCTTAGTAATAAACTAAATAAACCTGATAGCAACATAACTTAAGTCTCAAAAAAGTTTCAATAATACCAAAATGAAATAAACCACAAAATAAAATAACTTAAGTTCTCTCTATTCCTATTACTTGTCAAAGTAGAGAGTTGCAACCATTAATAATAAACTAAATAAACCTGACAATAACACAACTTAGTCTCAAAATAGTTTCAGCAATACCAAAATAAAATAAAATAAAATAACTTAAGTTCTTTCTATTCTTATTACTTCTTATTATTTCCCCTTTTGTCATTAAGAAAGCAAGACAAATACTTGAAAATATAAGTTAGAGATGATAAAATAGAACAGTACCAAATAAGGTTGTAAAGGATTATAGTCATAAAAAAAAGACTTAATAACAAAAGAAATTAGGAATGTAGTAACTAGCATCACTATGCATCAGAAATGGCCAAATTCTCTTCCTTGTCATCATCCTCATCACCACAATAATAATGCTTAGTGGTTAGATCATCAATGTGCTGCTTCAGAATATCATCCTTTCCTTAGTCTTCCTTAGGTTGGACTCAATAATTCCATCTCCTTCTTTGTTTAGCAATGTAAATCTGTTGTGACTCCACATAGTTGGCAAGCTCTTGAGCTAAATCTCTCACTATTCTAGTGAGCTTAGTAAACTTGGACCTAGTTGAGGATCGAGAAGTCCTTGAGCTTTCAGCACCACCTAGAGCCAGATTTTCTTTACTTGAACAAAAATTTGGCGATTAATGGTTTTCCAATGCAATTAAGAAGGTTGGGGTCTGATTTCAGATACTAGAGCGCGTGGAATGGCGATGTTTTCGTGGTTGTAGTGGATTTGTTGTTGAAGTGAATCGAGGAGCTATGAGGTGTTGGTTTGATAGAAGTAGAGGAAGGAGGGCCAATGAGGGAACTCCTTTAAAAGGGGACGATAATAGCGGAGGAAGTAGAGGATGAGGACTGTTAGGCCAAGTAGCTTTTGCATGTTGGCGACAGATTTTGTCATTATGGAGGAGGGAAGTGACTTTTAGATCAGTTTCTTTGTCGATGATGTGGTCGAGGCTTTGATTCTTCACCCGCTTGAACGACACCTTCATTATGCTCCACTGTGTTGTTGCTGTTGGTGGTGGAAAAGTTTGAGTACCTTACATTCTTGTTCTACCCAACATTCTTCCACTCAGCTTGTCTTACTCATCTGTGTGCATTCAATCTCAAATTTGGATGTGGAGAAATTAATGTCCCAAACTAATAACAGAGATAAAATGGGATTCAATATACGACATATGCCACATTTTTATTTTCTTTTGCCACCTCAGCTATATTCATTAACGAAGAAGATTTTCATTATAGTTGGACATTTTTGTAGCATTTTAAAATATTTTAGAATACTTTTGCTATTATTAAAAGTAAGATTTTTTTGTCATCAATTTAAAAATTAGGGACAGTTTTAATAGTTTTCTCTAAACCATTTTCTTCCATTATGTTTCTCTCCAGATCCTCTTTATTCATAATTTGAACTGTTTAAATCCTAATTTTTATTCATTATTTATTAATATTTTTTAAT
>NC_029794.2:118660252-118677984 GCF_000816755.2 Arachis ipaensis
GTATATGGTATATGAATCGTTTTGTTAGAATTTATCTGCGAATTTTATACACCAAATTTGTGATTTTGTTACATTGTCTATGATTTAAATTATTGTTCAATATTACGGTTTGCATTAGAAACTTTAGGGATTTTTTAAATAAATATTAAAATTACTGAAATACGTAATTTTCAGAGTTTTTACCATTTTGCGTGTTTAACCTTTTCTCATTTACAATCTAAATGAGATAAGTATGGCCGTATCTAGTTTATACTGTAAACGAGATAAGGCACGCACACGTCTCCACATATCACATTTATAAATGTGTTGTGATACGTGCCTTATCTCGTTTACAGTGTTAATGAGATAAACCATACTTATCTCGTTTATACTATAAACGAGATAAGGTTAAAGACGAATCATTGACACGGTAAACGAGATATAATATAACCAAAATATGGCTTCTATAAAAAGATTAGCAAATTGCTGGTATTCTTCACAAAATCATCAAATCTTCTTTCTCCTCCCTTTTCTTTCCTAGAGATTTGGAAAAAATGTCTAATAGTAGTAGTTTCTTTGTTGTGATGGTTTATCCCAACCGTCAGATGAGAAACAGTGACAGTAGGGTAATATTTGAGTGCAAAAGTCCGGCATTCTTCTGAAGTAGAAAAGCGGATTCATTGTCGAAGCTAAAAAGTATGATAATATCTCACATCGGTGGTGTGGAGGCAAAAGACATTGGTCGAGTTTGGTATAGGATGCTAGTACGAATGGAGAATGGAATGTTTCAATGTCATCTGTTTTGGCTCGATGGCGACGAGCATGTGCGCTTTATGTTTGATGTGCACGAGAGAATTATGGTTGAACAAGTGATGGAGCTTTTAGCAGAGGTTCGTGACGTTGGTGGGGCCGGTAGTGGTACCTCGGACTTCGTACCAGATGACCCTCTTCTCGCACCACGTCCGTTGCACTGTGCGAGTCTAGTGCAGGACATGGAGGTTAAGGGTGAAGAATTAGATGATGACTACGTTGCCGATAGTGACAAAAGTGGTTCATGGGAGGGTGATGATGAAGATGAGTTCATACCAAAGACTCCCATTGGGGGATCAGGTCGACACCTGTTGCCACCTCCCAAACCAATCCTAGAGTTATCATATGTGCGCAGCCACTACCACACATTGGATTTGGATGCAATGTATGAGGAAACTCCGTACTCAAACATGGTGGCCGAGGATTACAACACGGATGGCGGTTTAGAGTTTAGGGTTGGTCATAAATTCAAGAGCAGGGAGGCAGTGATGCAAGGTGTGAAGAATTACAGCATTTGATGAAGTGCATAATATCGAGTAATTGAGTCAAATCGGCTGAAGTACTATGTACGATGCAGGCAGTTCACCGACGGTTGTCCTTGGACCCTCTGGGTTGTCATCTGACAGAATCTCAGATATTGGTGAGTATTAGATAATTTTACCTCATTTTTGAAATTGTTGTTGTTATTCTGGTTAGATTTTAATTCGATGATACTTAACAACTTTAGGGAGGTGCATAAATTTGGTGGATCACATATGTGTCTAGCCCACCATGTCGCAGGATCATCGACAGTTGGATAGCCACCTCATATGCAGATTCATCTTGACGCTCAAATAGTCAAGTCCATCAGTATCCATCCCTGTTCTATAAAGTACAGTGAGGCAGAGCTATCTGATGGAGGAAATTGGCGGTAAAGATTTTCACAAAAGTATCGCGTTGTAAGTATAGTTCTAAACCAATAAATTATCCTCAGTCAACGTTTAATTAGGTTGTCACAAATACAAACCCCAATAAAATTAACCAAAGTATTTAAACATCGGGTCGTCTCTCAAGGAATTGCAGGAAAGTGTATTTATTATTGGTTATGATGTACTTCTTTTTGGGGTTTTGTAATAAGAAACGAGAAAGTAAAATGGCAAAAAAATAAACTAATAACTAAGAAAGCTCTTAGCAAGGAAAGGGAATTAGAAGTCATATCCTCATTATCATCGTCAATTGTGATGGTAAATGTAAATTGCCTTCACTTAGTTAACCTCTAACCAATGAAGAAAAGTCAAGTGCATACAATCAACTTGAGTTCACAAGTCCTAATCAACTCATAATTAATGAGAGACTAGATTTAGTGAAGTTCAAACTAATCGACAATCTTCAATTACCAATCAACAAGAGACTTTGACAATTCAAGAGTCTCCAAATCATCAACCCAAGCCAAGAACACAAAAATCTAAATTAAAATCCAACCAAACATTTTATCAAACACTTGGAAGGCACAAAATAAAAGCATAGAAAAGTAACAAGAAATAATAAAATCTAAGATTAACAAATGCAAGGAATCAATAATAACAGCTGAAGAAAGCAATAATAATATGAAATACCTCAAATTGCATAAGAATTAAAAGCAACAAAGTGTCATGAACAATAAAGCAACAAAGTAAAGGAACCAACATATAAAACGAAGAAAGCAAAGAAGTGATAACAAGAACTTAAAAGAGGAACTTGAATTAAAATGAGAAGAATCTAAACCTAGATGAAACTGAAAATAAAAGAAGAAACCTAAAACCCTCCCCTCTCTCTAGAAACCTACATCTAAAAACCTAAAGTGTGTGAATGAATGAAAAGTTTTTGGTCTGTCCCCCTTCCAGCTCCACTCTGTAGCCTCTTCTCTAAGTTTTCAGGCCTGGAACTGAGTCAAAAGTAGCCCAAAAATCACCCTCAGTGTTTTCTGTTAATTGCAGCACGTGACGCTCGTCACGCGTACGCGTCAGTCAAGCGTACGCGTCAATTGGTTAGTCTTGGTCATGCGTACGCGTCAGCCATGCGTACGCGTGGATGCCAGCTTCTCAAAACTCCAATTTTGTGTGTTCCATCCACTTTTGCATGCTTCCTTTCCATCCTCTAAGCCATTCCTACCCTATAAACTCTGAAATCACTTAACGCACATATCACGACATCGAATGATAATAAAAGATGATTAAAAATTATCAATTTTAAGGCCAAAAAAGCATGTTTTCAATCATAACACAAATTCAGAAGGAAACTTAAAAACATGGAATTTACATGGATAAGTGTGAGAATAGTTGATAAAATCCACTCAATTCAATGCAAAATAAACCGTAAAATAGTGATTTATTACTATCACTTCAAGCTGTTGTATAGGAAGGTATGGATGACAAAACAAAAGGCAATTACGCAAATATATGGTGATTGGAAGGAGTCGTACAACAGGGTGCCATGGTTGCTCCAAGCATTGCAAAGTTGTTGTTCAGGCACGATATATGAATTGAGTGATGTGCCATACTATGATGGACACGTGATGATTCTAGACTACAGTCAGTTTGACAAGATTTTTTGGTCGTACCCTCCATGCATTGAAGCATTCAAGCATTGCAATCCCTTCATCTTAGTAAACGGCACACACTTGTATGGCAAGTATGGAGCAGTGTTGCCAATTGCAGTTGCCCTAAACGATAACAGCAATATCCTACTTGTGACCTTCGCCATTGTTGAGTCTAAGAGTACAGAGTCATAGTCATTCTTTCTATCCAATCTGAAGTGCCATGTCACACTACAGGAATGGCTTCTAATTATATCTGATAGATTCCAAGCAATCAAGGCTGTGCTTAGAGCGAATGATAGCCTATGGAAGCCTCCTAGGGCATTTCATGCATATTATGTCAAGCACATGGCTGCGAACTTCATGTCCTAGTTCAAGTCAGCTGAGGGCAAGCGATATCTCATTAATGTTGTCTACAGTCCTAGTAGTGCTGGCTATGAGTAGTACACGGATGCTCTGAGGACCTTATCACGTGAGATGGCTGACTGCGCCGGGAGATTTAAGAAGGAAATATGGCTACAGCACGGTGATAGTGGACGTCGATTTGGTCACATGACAACGAACCTTTCTGAATGCATCAATGCAGTGCTGAAGGGAACAAGATATCTACCCATTTCAACTATAATGAGATACACCTACAAGAGGTTGCAGCAGTTGTTCATCCGTAAGGGTAGGGAAGCGCATGCTCAGATGGCCGCGGGTAACCGATTTTTGCAGTGGCTACAGGCTGTGACTGAGAAGAATAGCGAGGGAATCTAGAAGATGCATGTTACATATTGTGACAGGAGGGCTTCGGTATTTGTGGTTGAAGAGTTGGGGTCGTTTAAGGGGTGGAGTCAGAGTTTATTCTATGTCCGATTAAGGGAGGGGACATATGATTGCGGGCTTTTTTAACCCCTTCATTTTTCGTGTCGTCATGCACTTGCATCTTGTATAGCTGCCAGTGTGGAGTGGGTCCGTATGTGCATCAAGTCTACTTGCAAGAGTCTATCTTCAAGGTGTACTCATTGGAGTTTCCACCTATCGCTGACAAGAAGCTCTGGCCAGAGTGGTACAGTACTACACGTTTGCGGTGAATCCAGCCATGTGGAGGAAGGCAACTGGTAGGCTAGTTTCTACCAGGTTTTGCAGTGACATGGATGAGGTGGAGTGTCAAGTAAAACGATGTGCATTATGTTGGCAAGTCGGTCACACTCGGAGGGGTTGTTTGAATCAACCTACGGATGACATGTAGTAGTTGTTAATATTGTTGTCATTTTATTTTGTACTTCAAAGCGTCGCATTCAGTAGTGGATCCATTTTATTTTATTATGTTGTTTTCATTTTAGCCTTGTTGTTACTGTTGTTAATGTTGTTTTCTACCTTATACTAATAATTTGCATACATAACGAATGACAAAAAGGATAATATGTACCTATAAAAAAACTCAAGTAATGCCAGTTCATACGACATGTTCAAGATGGATTACAAGATCACTATAGTAATCATACATAAAAAATTACAAAAGTATCATTCTACCACTATAGCAAACAAAAAGGATAAACAATGAAAGTATTGAACGTCAACGATGCTGGTCCCCTTGGAAATGAAGACGCTCTCTGGTGCCACAAGGTGGAGGCCATGTCTAACGTGTAGGTCTGCGGGCACGCAGGTCTGGCTAATCTGGTGGTGAAAGAGGGGGATGCTGCATGTGACGGGTATGGAAAAGGCTGAGGATAGTACGGGTATGCAGCATTAGAGAGTTAAGCCTAAAAGTGTGGTGTAGATGGTGGATACTGTGGTGGAGGTGGCAACCACTGTGAGGTTGTCAGCAATCGACCGTAGTCAGTAGAGGGCGGTGTGGCATACTGAAGTCCAGGCCGGTGGTACTGATGGTGCTGGGGCTGGTAGACCTGGTGGTGGTGGAGCTGGTGGTGGTGACTCATTGCCGCATGATCCTCATGCCTGTTGAACTCTGCCTCCTCTTTCAACTCCATGTCCAACCTCTGCCTATGGGATCGAGCTCGCTCTCGTCGAGGTCCTGCAGCTCCTTCTCTGGGATCCCTCTCCCCTCGCTCCTTCTAGGCGGGCCTCCTCATGTCTGAGCGCACTTCCCTGGCACGCCTCCAACGATCAGGAACATCTGTTGGAAGCTGCAGGACCTCCCTAGGCTGACTCAGCATGGGTTGGACATCATTAGGAAGTGTCGTAAGTCTAGGATCATCGAGCACATCCTCACCTGACAGATGTCTAACCCTACAGCCTGCTGGTACTGGTCCCAATACTCTAGTGTCGGCTTGTCATCTACAGTGGGCTGAATGCTGATCATGTGGCCGGCTTCAAACCGAGCCCTAAACCCATTGTACCAGTCATGCAGCCTGGTTGGCTACCATACATCCTCCCTTCGTCCAGTACTGGTGAGAAATCGGTCGACATTGACCGGGTTGACCAGGACCGTCTATTCACCTTTGAACTGGCACTTCACCTGATTAGGCTGGTGAAACTTCACAATGTTGAAACACTCAAGTGGGACAACAGACAACCAAGTCCCCCATTCGCGAGGGGATCTCACCTAATCTGGAATAATGGCCTGCAACCGGTCTTTAGCGTATGGCATCCAACGAAACTACAATGCACAACATCATATTGCCATAAGAAGCAATTCACTATAAAATGACGAAAACGTGCAACATTTAACAAAGTAAAGATAATGGTATACCTCATCTAAAGCGAGCTGATCTAACGATGTACGTGAGCGAAGAACCCTCTGTGCATGGTGGTCCCTAGTCTGCTGTGACATTCCTATCAATCTATTAAATAAACAAATAAATTTACATATGTCAACTCATGAAGGTAAAATATGAATTCAATAATTAGAAATCCAAAAAATCTCAAAACAAAAAGCAATTACCTCACTGCTAGTGGAAATGTCAGAATCTGCCTATCCTCAGGACACCACTGTGGAAGCATGTGGTATATGCAGGACATGAGAAGTAGTGTGCAACCGGCGATGTCCGTCGTATCGCGACGTGCTACATGGTACAAGGAATGGTACATCCATGCAAGCAGGGACCCCCATGAAATACCGCTACAGCTCCCAAAGTCTACCAACAATGGCAACCACCTGATGTGCACCTGATTGTTGGACTTGTCGATCATCAGGTATCCACCGATCAGCAGTATGATATAGCACCTGGTGTATTGTCAGAGGGTGACTAGATCGTCGGTGGTTGGCATCTACCGAACTCGATCCCTGAGTCATGTCATCTTGATACTGAACGACTCCTTCCTCTACGCGCACCTTGCTGTGCTGGAAGGGGCGGTTTGGCACCTAGGAGCTGCTCCACGTACTCCCATGTCGGCCGCTAGTGCCAAGTTTAGAAGTCATGCAGGTACCCACCCACTGGCTCTCCGTTTGTGCGTAACCCAAAGTGGTACGCGACATCCTGTAGGGTGATGATTGAGTCACTGATAAACCCTCTTTGTAGGGTTTATCTTGTGTTGAATTTAGAGCATTTTGATAACCTTTTCTCACATTTATTCAATGAAATAGCATAATTTTGTGATTGTCTCCGTACTTGTGCCTAGATGTGAAACCATGCTTTTTAGACCTTTAATTTGATAATTCGGATTCACCTTTGATTTTCACTAGATGCCTTGATGTGTTTGCTAGTGATTTCAGGTTGAAAAGGGCTAGGGAGGGATCAAAGGAGTGAAAGGAAAGCATACAAAGTGGAGAAATCATGAAAAGCCAAAGATTTGAAAAAGCCCATGGACGCGCGCACGCACTGTGCGCATCCGCGCGGATTGCGAAATGCCCCAGGGGCGCGTACGCGCCGAAGGCCGCACGTGATTCCTTTAGTCAAACACATGCCTGGCAATTTTGAAGGGTTCCCAACCCCATTTGGAGCTGAATTTTGGCGGGAAAAGGGCTAAAAAGACCAAGGAATGAGGGGGAAGGCATATCATAGAGACACACACACACATCAGGCTAGTTTAGTTTTATTTTTAGAGAGAGAATCTCTCACTTCTCTCTAGGATTAGGATTAGGATTAGGTTTAGATTTTAGATCTAGGTTCTAATTCATGCTTTCTTCTACTTCTTCTTCTTAATTCTTTGTTTCTACATTCATCATTCTTCTATTGTTTGTTATATTTCCTTTTTACTTGTTTGTAGATCTACTTTTGTTCATTCCATTTTCTTTTAATGCAATTTGAGGTAATTCATGATAATTGTGTTCCTTTTTATTGTTGTTATTAATTCCTTACACTAAGTAGTTGTTAGATTTCATTGTTGTTATCAATTTACTTTGCTTTCTTTTTATGCCTTCCAAATGTTTGATGAAATACTTAGTTGGATTTTAGTGTAGATTTTGTTCCTCTTGGCCTAGGTGGAGTAATTAGTGACGCTTGAGTTATCTAATTCCCTTGTTGATTGATAATTAGAAGTTGCTAATTGATTTGGATACCACTAAAGCTAGTCTTTCCCTTGGGAGTTGGCTAGGACTTGTGGAATCAAGTTGATTCATCCACTTGACTTTTCTCCATGGTTAGAGGTTAACTAAGTGGTAGCAATAGATAATTTGTGGTCACAATTGAGGAGGATAACTAGGATAGGACTTCTAGTTCTCATACCTTGCCAAGAGCTTTGTTAGTTGTTAGTTTATTTCCTTTGCCATTTATATTTCTTGCTTATTATTCCAAAAACCCCAAACAATACCTCATAACCAATAACAAGAACATTTGTTTGCAATTCCTAGGAAAAACGATCCGAGGTTTGAATACTTCGGTTTATAATTTTAGGGGTTTGTTACTTGTGACAACCAAATTTTTGTATGAAAGGACTATTGTTGGTTTAGAAACTATACTTGCAACGAGATTTCAATTGTGAATTCTAGACCACACAAAAGTCCTCTCATCAGTCACCCCATGGCAGGTGGAAAGTGTGGGTCTCCGGATGCCATCGCTCCATAAATGCAGTGATCAGGGAGTTGTCAAAGATAAAGTCCCTGAGCCGCACCGTGTCGCCAAACCCAGCTTTCCTCAGGTAAGGGACGATGACATCTAGGAGTGCAAGTGTGTGACTAACCCCCCTAGGCAATAAAAGGCGAGGCCTCTGTTTAAAGATAAAAAAGTTACAAATACAAGAATTCAAACGAACTTCTCTTGCATGTTCAGATCTATTCTAAAAAATATCATATACAACTCAGATATCCATCAGATAAACATCATAAAAAATAGCACTTATAATTCCTGTTTGTCAACTAACATACTTCTCAAATTTTCACTATGAATAAACTTAACTTTTGCTAACTAAGTTGTCAATAAGCCAACCCTATAAATAAAAAGTTCACCATAAATTATGTTAACTACTTATAAATGTTTTAATCCATATTTGTCAACTAACATACTCTGTGTTACCTAAATATGATTCCATCTATCCCGTTTATTTACTAATTAAAAAATAATCAATTATTAATTTGAAATACAAAAGATAACACCAACCTTAAAGTCGATGGCTCCCGCAATGTGCCACATCGCGTTTAGCCGATTTATTTCAGGGTTGCATGCCATACCATTCCAAGAACTCAAAAATATCAATAAACTGGCCTAAGGATGGAGAGAAAGGAGAGAAATATAGGTCAAGAATGGTCCCAAGCCGTCTGTCAATGAGTTGCTTTTATAGGCGCTATTTAACCTTATCTCGTATACAGTGTAAACTAGATAATTATGGCCATAACTCGTTTACACTATAAACGAGATAAGGCACGTATCACAACGCGTTTATAAACGTGATATGTGGAGACGTGTGCCTTATCTCGTTTATAGTGTAAACGAGATACGATCATACTTATCTCATTTACACTGTAAACAAGATAAGGTTAAATATACAAAATGGTAAAAACTCTGAAAATTACGTATTTCAGTAATTTTAATATTTATTTTATTTATTAACAAAAAAATTCAAAACTTTAGTCCTCTACAAAATTTAATCACTAAATCAATTTTCAAAGTTTTTTTTGTTAGATAAATAAATCCTTATATCATCTTGTTCGTCTTTATGAAAGTACTGAGCATTTTAAATAGAATATTATCTTTGTCTTTAAAAAATAACACTTACTAGTTTGTTTAACTTTGAATAAATAGCCATGTCTGATTATGAAAGATTGGGACGCTAATAAAACTAACCATAAAATATTGTAACTAAAGTTATTCCCATACAAGATAAGTTTTGTTTGACAAAAATGATTAATTGTTAAATTTTTGTTGATAATTCCGTAAATACCCATTTCCTTTCCTTTTCTTTCCATAACCACGACCATTTTCACTGCAAAAATCCACCATTCCAACAGATCTACTCCTCTACTCCTACCTCTTTTTCACCATCATCTTTACCACCACCTCCTCTTCTATTACCACCACCACCATCATCACAGTTTCATATTCATCCTTTACTATTGTCGTCCGTCACTGCAGTCATTTTTCATTTCATCATTATCCTCTACTAGCACCACCACAATCATAAATTCAATATCATCCACCATTAACTATACTTAAACAACAATCACAGAAAAAAATCACACAATAGTGTAGAAATTTCACAAGTCAATAACAAAATGTTTTAGTCCAAATCACTACAAACACCATAGGACGCATCGATCCCTCGGCGAAAATATCAGTACCACTGTCATCGAAGTCATGAACGAAAGGGCGCGGCTAATGCGAGGCAGTGCTGCTTGGCAGAGCTGTAGAAACCAGCATTGACTGCATTGCTACCGCCGAGGACGTGACTGTCGGTGTCGCGGACACCGTCATGGGAAGGATTGTGCTAGGGAATAGGGGTCGTTCACATTAGCAATGAGGAGAGTGGCCAAGAAGCATTTTTGGAACATGAAAAAAGTGAACACACAGAGGTGGGAGGTAGTGTAGTAAGGTAGAGGCAAGAAGGAAGGAGGCAAAAGTAAAGGCAAGATGCTGAGAGAAGAGGGCAGCAGTAATGATGGGTAGAGGGGAGGGAGGAAGGTGGAGCAAGAGAAGGAAAAGAAGAAGAGAGGAGGGTGACAATGGCAGCAGTGAGGGGGACTGAGAAGCAAAGATGGTGGAAGAAGGAATGATGAAGAGGGAGGAGCAGCAGAAAAAAAGAGAGAAAGGAGAGATATGAAAAAAGAGGTGAGAGTAGAGGAGTAGATCTGGTGGATGGTGGATTTTACAGCAGAGATAGTGGTGGTTATGGAAGGAAGACGAGAAAGGAAGAGAAAATGAAAGGGTATTTACGGAATTATCAACAAAAATTTTAATAATTGTTCATTTTTGTCGAGCAAAACTTATTTTGTATGGGTATAACTTTAATTTCAATATTTCATGATCAAATTTTTCGGTGTCCAAATCTTTTATGATAAAAAATGATTATTTACTCTTTAACTTTTGATCAAAATTTGATATTATTGATTAATTTATCTAACAAAATAAAAAATAAAAAATTGATTTAATAATTAAAATTTGTTAAAGATTAAATTTTTTTATACTTTAATAAAAAAAATTTTGATTTGTAATCTTGACACATATTCTTGCGGTACAAAATAGCTAAACCCAATGCGAATCGGATCAGATTGAATATGGTTAAAATCTCAATCCAATCAATACTAAAATCATCGAATTGGATCAGATTCAGTATTCAAGTTTTTATGTTTGGATCCGATCTGATCCACACATTTGCATATTGAATCAAATATATCTGCAAAACATAAAAATATTTTAAAATTTATTTATTTTTTTTTTATATATATTAATATCCTAAAATTTACAATTTAATTCCTTTAGAATACCAATAAAATCAATCCAATAATCTTATAAATTAGATCAATATCTACAATTTTTAAATGAGTTAATATTCAAAATCGTCCCTGAAAGATACCTCGATCTCCATTTTAATCCCCAAAAGATAAACTTAATCAAAATAGTCCTCCAAAGATACCCGAGTTAATCACGTTCGTCCTTCCATCATCTCCTTCGATGAGTTGGCTAACGTCTGCTGACGTGTGACGTTAACTGCCACCGTGGCAGATGCCTACGTGTGTCCTGCTATTGCTGACAAGGTAACTATGTGTAAACAGTTCAAATCAGTCCCTTAGTATTTGAACCCTAATCCTAAATTCGACGATAAATACGTTGCATTCAACAATCAGAGGGCCATAGGCCTGGGTAGACGTTGAAGTTGCTAGTTTGCAGAGAGGATGGAGGCAGCAAATGGAGGTCGTGACGGTGGTGTGTCGTTTCCGTCGAACGGCAATAATAGTTCCAGCGCTTCAATGCTAGTAATATGTCGCTTAAATGTGTCGTTTTGATTGAACGGAGAAAAGCTGATAAGCCCGCACCTGCCGACACTTGTCGCATCGATCAGTTCTTCTGGAAGACTGAAGTCCAAGTTGCTCCCGTGGCAGTTCCTGAAGCCGAAGCTAATCCTCCCGAAGCTGATTCTGAAGCTAAAGATGCTCCCGAAGCTGATTCTGAAGCCCAAGCTACTCCTGTGGAAGATCCTGAAGTCGAGCCTTCTGCGGAAGCTGATGCTGAAGCTAAAGCTGCTCCCGAAGCTGATTCTGAGGCCCAAGCTACTAGAGCTGAAGCTGACGCCGGAGCTGAAGTTGCTGCCAAAGCTGAAGCGGCAGTTCATGTAGATGAGTGTTAAGTTGAGTTTGTTTTGTAAATGAACTAGTAACTTTGCTCTTTGGTTGACACGTCATCATTAGGATCCGCGAAACTGTTTTTTATGATTATCATGCATTTACAATGTCAAGTTGTTATTTCTATTCAAAATGTAAATTGTGTTTGTATCAGCTTCGATTTTTTAGAATAGCTTATAATAAACTGCTGTATATGGTTTTCTTGTCAATATCCAATTCAAGTCTTCCACTTGGATCTGCAAACCTGAAAAATGATTTCACTTTTTGTTGGGGACCTAGCAGCAGCTTAGCACACTTGAAGCAAAGTTACAAACAAAACAATGGACGAAGAATTTAATCTGTATACAGGTATACAACTAACAAGGTCTCACTCATTTAGGAAACTCAAGTGCAAAGAGATAAATACAAAAAAAAAATCCTATACATGATGAGTTCATATTTATTCTTTTGCAGGTTGGTGATAGTTTTACTGCAAACCATGCTTTCTACAGGTGCTTTTCACTCAAATTATGTTTCAAATAAAGAAAATTTAAGGAGAAAATGGTCTAGAATGTGTTGATATCACAGGAGATGCCTCGTCTCTTGAATGAGGAGGAATGCCAGATTCACCAAACATCTTTCTTCTTTGCATCTTCCTTCCATCATTAATGAAGGATATAGCTTGATTTCCTGAATTTATGCTGTTTGATCCGAATTGATAGATACTGATGGGAGGCCTTCTGTTCACTGGCATAGGACTGTCTAGACCTCCATTACAGCTTTTATTTGGAATACGTCTACTGCTGGTGCTTGGTCTTGATGCATACATATTATCTCGCTCAACTGCTACTTGACTCTGGACCTTCTTCTTTTTCCATGGCTAAAACCCAACAAATATTAGAAGAGCCAAGAATTTGATAAATATGACATAGTTATTTCTTGAACAACATAAAGTGATATAGAAATTAGTATCCATTTAAAACCGGTGTATGATACCAACTTGCTGTCTTTTTTTCCTCCTATTTTTCTCTTCTTAGCATGTTATACTCTTCCAACATTTCCATTAGAGGTACCTACACAGATATTATTTTGCCAGCTATGATCAACGTAAAATCGAATGGAACCATACTAGAAAAAGTATGGCAATGAGAAAGTAAACTGTGCCAGTGTAAGAATGCTCAAATCATTGGTCAACATAACTGAAGCTAGAACTGTATAATATGATTTGTTTCTTGCAATTCTTTTAAGTTTTTTGTTATCATCTTGTGTGCTGCTATGGTGTGCTTTTTGTTACTCTGTTGGGTGTTTCTTGAAAATTTATCTATAGACAGTTATGCCATTACTCGATTAACTGTAAAACACATTTTGCAACTTCGCATTTTTCTTAAGTATCTAGAGGACTCACAATTGTGCCTATCCTCTGCCCAGATGCTTCTAATACTATGTTTAAGTGTCACGCATTTAACATTAGCCAACCTTTCTTCTAAGATTAGGTCCTAAATTCGAATCTACTTTTACACATGTATAGGGCTGGAAGTGAGCCAAGCTGAGTCGAGCCAGACAAAGCTCAAGCTCGGCTCACAAAAATTGAGCTTAGCTCACGGTTCGACTCATTAACAATCGAGCCTATTTCTTAAGCTCAAGCTCAGCTCATGGAAAGCTCACGAGTTGGCTCAAACTCACGAGCTGGCTCAAATAACTGGAACATAATCTATAGTTCTATATAAAAAATTATAATTTTAATATAACAAAATAAAAAACAATGCATCCATATATTTAACAAACTTAAAACATTACATCTTATAGTTATCAGCTATCAAGTTTTGAATATTTATTTGACAACTTAAATTGGTAATGTAATCTCCATAGAGCTATCTTCAACCTTAGACTTGTTTCTTAGGCCATAAAAAACTCGAAGCCAATCTCCTCCACAAATTAAAGCTTCAACTGTAGTCGGACTTAGTGAGGGTCGAAATGTATCAATTACCCTTCCACCAGCACTAAAAGTTGACTCTGAAGCCACAGTTGAGATTGGAATAGCAAGAACATCAGACAGATATAGAATAAATCTTTGATTCGATACCCCATTCAATAAGACATTTGAAAATGGCATCTGCAATATCAACACCACGTCGAGGTGGAGGAACATGAACAAAACTAAGAACTCGTTTTTGCAGTATCCAATTTGTATCAATGTAATGACCTATGATAACCATATACTCAATTTTCTGGTTCTGTGATTTCCACAAATCAGTAGTTAAACTGATTTTATTCACATCTTTTAAACTTGCCTTTAACTTCTTTTTTTCAGCTTCATATACTTTGAGACAATCATTTTTCAGCGTTTTTCTACCAATCTTCTCATAAGCTGTATTATTGCACTTCATCATCAATGAAAAACCAAATTCTTCAACAATGCTGAATGAATGCTCGTGCATCATTAACCAATGTGCAGTTGCTTCTCTTTGTCTTGCATGATCATACTTTCCACCAGGAGTTACTAACATAGGACCAATGACATTTGGATGCTCTGCTGAATCGCTTTGAGGGAAGTTCAATTTTTTTTTGTTTTGCCAACACCATTTTTCTATAGCCAGGACAATTGTTCTTCAAATGCCTATTCAATTGACTTGTAGCTTTTGAGTCAGTTATAGCATATTTTCTTTTGCAATGAACACATTGATTCTTCACAACCCCATTAGACAATTTCACTTCTTTAAAATATTGCCAGACAAAGGAGGTTTTCTTCCTTTTATTTTTGTGAATAACACCCTCATCTTCATTGTCTTTTACCTCTTCATCTTCTCCACTTTGATTTTCTCCTTCATTGTTGTCTAATGCTTCTGCTTCAAGTTCCACTTCTATTTCTGGTGATGATATTCCATCAATAGGAAGAAGTAGTTCTTCATTTTGTATATTATTTGCGTTTTCATTTGAAGCAGACACTAACAATTGATTTTCAAGTTCAGAAATTTCCATGATACTGTCAGTAAAAAAATAAATGTGTTGAACAATCAATAAAAAAAGAACTCCAAAGATTAAAAAAAATCAACGAAAAGAGAAAAATAAAAATTGAAAGAACATAAAAAATATAACTTACTTGATAATTGATTCCCAGAAAAAGAAAGATCAGACTTCAAAGTAATCGAATTTTTCAAAGTAGATCGATGAACAAACCAATTTGCTATTTGAGAGAATGAAGTAAATCAACGATTCACTGCAAGTCAAGAGATTTTCTTTTGGGAAAAACTCTTCCTACTCCTCTCTGGTTCTCTCTGTTCATTATCATTGACCAATGATCATTGTGATTTGTGATTTGTGAATTGTGAATATAAAGGTGCTCTGTACCGCTATACTATATTTCATGATTTTTATCCCTTTAGGTTTCTTTGTCTTTTGGTTTCTAATTTAATAAAAATCTAAATGAGTAGACCATATAATTAATTATAATTTCTATTCTATAAATATTCAATAATTAAAATTGTTATAATATATATATAATCGAGCCAGCTCACGAGCTAATGAGCTAAGCTTATCCAAGCTCAAGCTCGGCTCATTTAATTTATGAGCTCAATTCCAAGCTCAAGCTCGCGTCACCAGCTCACGAGCTCAGCTTATCGAGCTATTAACGAGCTGGCTTGACTCACTTCCAGCCCTACACATGCATCAATATATATTCTTGCAATACTTATTTTGCCCTTCTTTGGATGTTACATGTTCTGTGAATTTTAAAATGCTTCTCACTATTCCATTACACAATTAGACTGTGTAATATATACTTTTCAGATGCATCTTTTCTAGTATAAGAATAGTGTTTTAGAATGTAGGATATCTGACCTGATCATACAATAAAACTTTATTTCGTTCTTCTTTCGCAGGAGCTTCGGCTTCAGGATCTGCCACGAGAGCAACTTGGACTTCAGGCTTCCGGAAGAATTGATCGATGCGACTAGTGCCGGCAGGTGCAGGCTTATCAGCTTTTCTCCGTTCAATCAAAATGAGACATTGAAGCGACATATTACTAGCATTGAAGCGCTGGAACTATTATTGCCGTTCGATGGAAACGACACGCCGCCGTCACGACCTCCATTTACTGCATCCATCCTCTCTGCAAACCAGCAACTTCAACGTCTACCCAGGCCTATGACCCTCTGATTGTTGAACGCAACGTATTTATTGTCGAATTCAGGATTAGGGTTCAAACACTAAGGGACTGATTTGAATTGTTTTCACATAGTTACCTTGTCAGCAATAGCAAGACACACGTAGGTGTCTGCTACGATAGCAGTTAACATCACACGTTAGCAGACGTTAGCCAACTCATCGAAGGAGATGACAGAAGGACAAACGTGATTAATTCGAATATCTTTGGGGGACTATTTTGATTAAGTTTATTTTTTGAGAACTAAAATGGAGATCGAGTATCTTTTAAAGACGATTTTGAATATTAACTCATTTTCAAATGGTATGCGCTTACATACTATTAATATGCGGATAGTCAAAAAAAAAAAAAAAAAAAATAGCGGATTAGATCCATAACCCCTCTATTTATACGAGTCGAACATTGCAAATTGCGATTGTCTGTTGTTTCTTGCTAATGCAATTAGGGTTTTGCGATCCTGCAATTCGCCCTTCCCCCACCGCAACTTCACCGTCGGCGAGAAACAAAGCTCGCAGTCTCGGTTTACAGCACCATCGGAGAACTTCTGCACACTCCTAATATCTCGAATCCTCTACAATCCAAAAGGTACCCACGATTTTTTCTCAATTCGAAACAACACCGTTTTCCTTGCAGATATTGCCACTTTTCTTCTAAAATCGAACTCTCTTCGGTGAGTTTTCGCACGTTTTCAGTCCTCAAATTAGGTTTTCGAATTTTTCAGATTAGGAATTTTTCGGTGCGTAAAAACCCCATGGCCGCTGAAGAGCCTAGCAAATTAGATGATCCTGAATTTCAGTGGGGAAAAAAGAAAGGTGTTGGTGGTAAGAAGAAGGATGTACAATTTTACTCGTCTTTTACCTATGATGGTGTAGAATACACACTGTATGACTCTGTGTATCTCTACAAGGAGGGTGAACCTGAGCCTTATATCGGGAAGCTTATTAAGATATGGGAAACTGCTGATAAGGCAAAGAAAGTGAAGGTTCTGTGGTATTTCCGTCCGGGTGAGATTCGGAACTTTCTCGAAGGATGCGAGGTTGGCGGGAACGAGCTGTTCTTGGCGTGTGGAGATGGAGTAGGGCTTGCAAATCTAAATCCACTGGTAATTGGAACTTCCCTGTTTTGGTCTTTTCTGTTTTTATTACTAATTGTTGTGTGTGAGGTTTTGCAATGCTTTCTTGAGAAAATTGCAGAGCCTGATGGTGGGAATTGAGGTGGCTAGTATATAAGATTGAAGTGATGACTTAGTTTCTTTTGTTTGTGCTTCTATATTATCATTGTTGGAGTTGTGGTTGGCATCGGATTTTATGATAGTACTGTACTTGAATGTTTTCCCCCAATACTCTCTAATCTACTTTTTCATTATTATTATTATTTTTTGTTTTTGAGCTCTTCCTCTCGGGGAGGAGGGGATGGTTGGTGGTGGCAGGTGTATTCTGGCCAAACCATACCTTCGCTTTGTTGTTTGTTTTGCCTTTGTTTGTGTTTTAGTAGACTATATTTGCTAAGTGTTCTGGGGAAAAGTAGATTTTTGTCTGGTATCTTATATCTCTGTCTTGTGGCAATTGTCAAATGGGGCTGCAAAAGTC
>NC_029794.2:118681114-118683541 GCF_000816755.2 Arachis ipaensis
TTTCCATTGTCTCTTTTGATCACCATCCTAGAAAAGAAGATGAAGTGGTGAAATTAAGCTCAAAGAGGCACCAAAAAAGAATAAGCATGCTAGTGATAAAGCATAAAAGAATAAGTGGCTTAGATAAATGACAGCTGCAACACGTAACTAAGGCAATAATGAAAATCTTGGCTAATCACTAGCATGTGATGTATGAGTAGTATAGGCATGCAAACAAGAAGCATGGGAAGCACATACTCTTAATTATCAACAACAAGAAATGGAAAATAGGGGAAGAGCATGTAGAAATGAAACAAGAAATGTAGTAAGCTCAATGCACATATGAACAAACAAGTGAATGAGAAAAAGCACTAAGATAGAAAACACTAAGTTAAAATAACTCCAAGAAGTCATGTGGGTCTTTCAACAAACACTTGGTGTACACCCCTTCTATGACAAAAATTGAGAGAATAGTGACAATGTGACATCCCATAAAGCATCATCAATCATCATATCACACCACAAATTGCAAAGGAAAACAAATAAATCAAACAAACTCATCAGTGCAAGAGTAAGCACCACTTGGAATTAAGGGTGTGCAAAAAAACTGGTTTGACTGAACTGAACTGAAACTGAATTGAAACTATTTTAAATAAACCAGTTTTTTAAATAAAAAACTGAACTGAAACCATAGTTTTTTTATAAAAACTAGTTTATTAAAAACCAGTTTTTATGGTTCAGTTTAGTTTTAAACCAAATCAAAACTGGTTTATTCACATCAGTAACTTCAATTCAATCTTCCAAACTCAAAAATTGAAAATGTGAAAACTGAAAACGCAAAAACCCTAATCGCGTTTCAACATCCTCTCTCGTCTCTCCCCTTCTGCCGTCGCAACCAACCCACCGCTGCCACCGTCAGAGCCGCCGTCGTCGAACTATTCGCCGCCGTCGCTCACTGTCGTTCACCGTCGTCTAACACAGTATCGTCTCTCCCTTGCTGGTTGCTGCCATCGCTGCCATTCCTCTCTCGTCTCTCCCTTGCTGCCGCCGCTACCAACCCACCACCGCCATCATCACCGTCGCTACCAACCCCTGCTGCTGCCATCTAACACAGTAGGTAATCTCTTTTCTCTTATGTTTTACTATAATTGGAAGCAGGGGAGACAATACTTTTTTACATAGTCAATTAGTAAGCCATTTTTACAGTTACCCATTTCTCTTTTCTGATTCGGAAGCTTTGAATTGTTGATGTTTACTTGTTTTAGCCTGCTAGATCCAAAACCTGAAATTTGGTTGGTATGGTTTATGTACTTTTTGTGATTTACTGTGCTGAATTGTGTTTTTGTTAGTGTGAGTTGAATGGATTTGGTGTTTTTTACATTAAGGATGTTAGAGAAAGTTTTGGATTGTTGAAGAAATCTCTGGTCAACCCGTTTGATCAGATGTTGATGGGAATGCTGTTTGAACTAGCTTGGTTGTGTAAAAGATTTCTCAATCTCTCCTTCCCTCCCTCTCTGTTTCTCTGGTTTTTCATGGTTTACCTTTTTTGAAGTAGAAAGTTTTCCATTATTGAGATTCGAAACTTTCTTGAAGGATGCGAGGTTCGCTGGAACGAGCTGTTCTTGGCGTGTGGTGATGGAGTAGGGCTTGCAAATCTAAATCCACTGGTAATTGGAACTTCCCTATTTTGGTATTTTCTGTTTTTATTATTAATTGTTGTGTGCGAGGTTTTGCAATGCTTTCTTGAGAAATTTGCAGAGCCTGATGGGTGGGAATTGAGGTGGCTAGTATATAAGATTGAAGTGATGACTTAGTTTCTTTTGTTTGTGCTTCTATATTATCATTGTTGGAGTTGTGGTTGGCATCGGATTTTATGATAGTACTGTACTTGAATGTTTTCCCCCAAATCTACTTTTTCTACTTTTTCATTATTATTATTATTTTTTGTTTTTGAGCTCTTCCTCTCGGGGAGGAGGGGATGGTTGGTGGTGGCAGGTGCAAACCATACAAACCAAACCTTCTTCGCTTTGTTGTTTGTGTTTTAGTAGACTATATTTGCTAAGTGTTCTGGGGAAAAATAGACAATTATTATTGACCCTGTAACTTGTTTATCTACCACAAGAAAAAGAGAAAAAAAGGACAATTCCTTTTTAGGTGTGGACCACCCCCCCCCCCTCTTCTTCTCTTTCATTTTTCTCTCTCTCCTATATCAATCAAGAGTTTGAAGTCTAAAGGTCCTTTTAAGACAAATCATTTATATGGACTGATGTGCTCAATACGTAATTAATACCAATGACATGTAGGTTTGAAGGCCACATAAGGCTATCTCCCGTTATGTATATGTGTTATGTATTGGGTGACTTCATAATGATTCCACATATGTTTTTGCATTGTCTTGTAGTTGTTTCATGAAAAACTTTGTTTGGTATCTTTGGTGAGTGCTGGGTG
>NC_029794.2:118684147-118694501 GCF_000816755.2 Arachis ipaensis
CCTTTGTGACATTAGGCAATATACATCACTATGGTTGAGTACAATTCATGCATTATCACAGGTTTTTCGGACAATCATGTTTTATGGAATAAGATTGGACATTTGGCATCTATTTGTTGTAAAACTCATGATTTGTTTAGAGGACTTTCCCCCAGGCATGTCAAGAGATTGGAAAGCTATGCATAATTGAGAACTTATTTTCTTATATATTTTTGTTGGTTCTTGTATAGAGGACTTCCTCCCATCTACTTATATTATTCTTCTTTCAGTTTTAATGATATTATTCTTTTATAAAATAAAATAAAGCTCATTTTTTTAATCTAGGATCTTCTAACTTCAATTGAAATGGCTGGGTATTTGCATATTTTGTATGTCATATCAGGAAGCTATTGTTGGCAAATGCAATGTTCTTTGCATTTTGAAGGATAGCAGGAATCCACAGCCATCAAATGAAGAACTACATCTGGCTGAATTTGTATTCTATCGATTCTTTGATGTAGGGCAGAGAAAAGTATTGGATAAGATAGATGATATGATTGCTGGAGTTGAAGGTTTGTTAACTTATTTCTTTATTATTTATTTCCAAAAACTCTCATGGTTTTAAGATAAAATTACACTTACATCTGGTATGTTTATGGCCTTGTTGCACGCTTCCATATGAAATGCATTTTAAAATACCTGTGTGGATATATAATAAAAAAGGATAAAGTATACTTTTCGTTCTTGAAGTTTTTGAAAACTTTTCAAAATTACCCTAACTTTTAATTTGATTCAATTTTATCCCTAATGTTTGAAATACTTTTCAATTCTACTGTTAATTGTTTTACAATCAACAATCAGTCATTTTTTTTTTTCAAATTTACCCTTAATTATCCATTCCAATCCTAACTCAACCCCAACCAAACCCAAACCCAAAAGCAAAACCCAGCCAACCAAAACCCTATCCCTTTCCCACAACACCACCTAAGTTGTCCCCATCACCCCTTCCTTGATCATCCCTGCCACCCCCATTACAATCGCACTACCCGCACCTCCACATTAACCCCACCATGCACCTCACTATTTATCGCACTACCTACACCTGATCCTATCTCACCGATATACCTCGCTACCTACTCGCACCTCACCATTGCACTAACCCCATCGGCGCACCATTGCAACACAAGCATTCAACAACAATAGAGATGACAAGCATTCAACAACAATAATAGAGATGAGAGACAAAAAGAAATTGAAGTAAGAAAGAGACCAAATCAGAGGGGAAAAGAAGAAAAAGTGATGGAGGTTGCAACAAAGAGAAAGCACGCCTGAGGAGGAGGGAGGGAGAGGTGGCCGTGGAGCTGGCTCGTCACCCCAAACCTCTATTGCATTGTCACTATCCTTGTCCTCCACGGCACCATTGGTGTCGATATTTCTTCCTTCTCAACAGCACCCCCGTCTCAAAGGGACTCCAAGATCTCTCAATCTCTCTCCATTTGCCTTTGCCTTTGCCTTGATCTAGTTTTTCTTTCCTTTTTTAGGAAAAGAAAATCCAAATGCTTATGTGGTGGTTGTCATTGAAGGATGAGGTGTTGGTGAGTTTATGATGATGGTGACTTTTGAGGTGATCATTGGTGGAGTCTATTGGTGGTAAGCGTGAGGTGAAAGAGGGCGGTGGTGACGGGGAATGTTATGGTAGTGACAGGGAATGTTATGGTAGTGATGGAGGAGGAGGAAGGTCGGAGTAGAGGGGTTGGCAGTGGTGGAAGCAAAAGGAAAAGGGGGGAGGGTTTGGGGTTTGGGTGGTTGGGTTTGGGGTTTGGTTGGTTGGGTTTTTGATTTGGGTTTGGGTTTGACTAGTTGTTGACCATAAAAAAAATTCACGATAAGGGTAGAATTGAAACTTATTTCAAACGTTAGGGATAAAATTGAATCAAATTAAACATTAATGGATACTTTTGATAATTTTAAAAAATTTCAACAATAAAAAATATATTTTACCATAATTTTTTTTGTTGAAAAAATAGCCTTTATCATTGTACTATACAATTGATATTGCAGTTATTAAGTTTGGTTTTTTAGTCTCATTAGAGTAATATTTGAAAAAATGTTCAAAAGTTGTAAAACTTGAATAGTTAAAATTTCTCTTAAATTTATGTTGAATGTTATTGTTGTGTATGTTGAATTTTAGTTATGCTTGAGACTCATCTTGATATAGATACAGAGTAAGTAAAGAAAGATGCCATTATTGGAAAAGTAGAGACTCTTAAGTTTTCAATGATTGGAATGTTAATGAAAAGCCTTAACTTTTCATTTAACACCTTATTTGATTCCTTAACAAATGATTTAGGATGCGTGTTAGTGAAATTCCTTTTGTTTTTATGTTTAAAATTGAAGTTTCAAATTATTGTGTTTTTCCTTTGTTTATAAATTTCAATGAATTGATTTTGACCATAAATCATATGTAGTAAGTGTAATACTTCATAGTTTTCAATTTGAGTATCTTATCTAGTCGTTTCTCTAATTGTTGCAGTTAAACATATTTTTAACAATTTAGATAGACAAAAGCCTATTGGTAATGCAAAACTTGGGTTAGACAAGCCAGGAATTAGTGGGAACATTCTGAATGATAAATCAAATGACAAGTCTTTGAACACATTCGATAGGGAAAATGATGTTTCCAAGCCTTTGTTGGGCGGAAAATCTAACCCGTTTATAAAGGAAGAAAATGATACTAATGAGGCTTTCCAAACGATTGCTAATGACGAGATCAAGCCAAAACCTAATGTTCAAAAAAATGGCTTTTCAAAGTTGAAGCAAAACTCATCACTTGAAATACGGGACAATTCTACGGGTGGTGTCATCTCAGGGGAAGAAGCTAAGACAATCTCAATTGAGAAAATGATTCCAAGGGCAAAGGTTGATTCAGAAAAGGGTGCATTGAAGCTTGTTAAGGGTATTACTGGACAATCTAAGAAGGGATTGGCGGAGGATGTTGCTCCGCGAAAGGGAAAAAACGATGTTTTGGGCGAAGTTTCAAAAACAAAGATGGAGGATAATGTGCCAAATGGCAATGATGTGAATATAGCTTTGACTTCGAAGGAGAAATATAGACTACAACGAGCAAATGATTGTTGTGATGTTGAGGATGGCCCTTCCAAGAAGTTAAAGATAGATGCTAAACTCTCAAAGCCTGATAGTGACAAGTTCCGTGAAGAATCTCCTGGAATTACTCCAACGGTGGAAGCCAATCTAGATCACCATCCAACAAAAGTTATTCGAAGACCCAATATTGATGATGAGCCTCGCAAGAAGTTAAAGACAAATGAGAAAAACTCAAAAACCTCCAATGACAAGTTTCAAAAAGAATCTCCTAGAGTTACTCCAACTGTGGAACCCAACGTAGATTGCGATGCAGAAGAAGTGAATCAAAGGCCTTATGTTGAGGATGGCCCTTCCAAGAATTTAAAGACAACTGAGAAACTCCCAAAACCCCCAAGCGACAAGTTTCAAAAAGAATCTCCCGGAGTTACTCCAAGGCCGTATGTTGAGGTTGGCCCTTCCAAGAAGTTAAAGACAACTGAGAAACTCTCAAAACCCCCAAGTGACAAGTTTCAAAAAGAATCTCCCGGAGTTACTCCAAGGCCGTATGTTGAGGATGGCCCTTCCAAGAAGTTAAAGACTACTGAGAAACTCTCAAAACCCCCAAGCGACAAGTTTCGAAAGGAATCTCCCAGAGTTTCTCCATCTGAGGAACCCAAGTTGGATTGCAATGTAGCCGAAGTGACTAGAAGACCCGATGTTGTAAGTTGCATTCCAAGTATTCTCTTTATCTTGATTGTTCTTGTTCCTTGGACACAACTCAAAAATCTTATTCCTTTATCTCATGCTCAGATGAATCATATAATGCTTTGAAAAATTGACCGAGAATTGGGGTACCTGTGAGTCTATCTTGATTTTGTTTGAGCATAAATCAAAAGCTCCTCCGTAGTACGATCTTTTGTCCGTTAGTTTAAATATAAAAGTTGTAGAAATAAGTTAACCCATTCATAGTGCTTCGCTATTGCATAAGTTGTGTCTCTTGTTAATGTCTCTATAGCCTTCTTGTTAAGAAAGACACAAATACACTAATTCAGTGTCTTTGGACACAGGGTCTTTGTCTTTGTCTCATCTTCCAAACATGGTTTTCTGTCTTAGTGTCCTGTGCTTGTAAACAAACATAGCTCTGGAGAACAATGCGATCCTTGTCAATGGAACTGGTAACAGTAACGTCCAATTCACGATTAGAGAAGCAAAGGGGGACAAAGAGGAGAGTTCTATATGAGATAAAGTAAGAGAGGAGAGGAAAATATCTTGGAATAATAGAAAAGCTTTGAAGGTCAATTGTGCAATCTCCATCACTATAACTACCTAATACAAGCTTATGTGTGACAATCAGTAGAGTACCTGATGGGGAATTTCGATTGTTATTGGTGGAGTTGAAACCCATTTTGGCCCCTGAAATTTTCGACCGGCCTCAATTTCGACCCCCAGATTTATAGTTATCCAATTAACACCCCCCAAATATTGGATTGTGCCCCACGCTTCCCCCCGTAGCTATCTCCGTTAACGGAGATTTGATGTAGTAGGTTAAGTTGACAGAGTGTGTATCCACGTGACACCCAGCTTGGTAGAATGGATATGTGATGAGTGAATGATGTGGCAAAAGTTGAATGAACTCAATTTGCAACCCTCTTTTCCCAATATGTTCGAGACTTCGCTGGAGAAATTGAGTTCATTCAACTTTTGCCACGTCATTCACTCATCACACATCCATTCTAGCAAGTTGGGTGCCACGTGGATACACACTTTGTCAACTTAACGTGCCACATCAGATCTCCGTTAACAGAGATAGCTACAGGGGTAAACCTGGGATACAATCTAATATTTGAGGGTGTTAATTGGGTAATTATAAATTTGGGGGTCGAAATTGAGTCCGGTCGAAAATTTCAGGGGCCAAAATGGGTTTCAACTCGTTACTGGTGGCTATGGGGCATATTTGTGTTTACCTTCCTTTGGTGAACAATTGAAGAAGTCATAAAAGAAATATTGGGAGATGTGATGCGAGAATATGAGAACCTAGGATTAGATGGAGAAGAGATTGTAAACATACTAAGCATTTTGTGTATGTCAAAAAATGAAAGAATACAGTTGAATATTTTGGAAATTGGGATATTCTCCCAAGTTCATGAAGTGCCAAGCCTTACAAGTTACAATTTGGGGAACTCCCTAGTGTCCCTCCCTTGGCAATTTTGAATATTCTCTTTATCTAGATGGGAGAGTTGGATACGAAACTTGGAGTTTAAAAGCTTTTGTAATCAAATCCCTACTAACTAGGGCTGGCAATACTTATCTTATTTGTGTGTACCCAACTCATTCCAAATCGGTCGGGTCAGGTCTCGACCCAATACGCTGTCAAGCGGGCTGATAGTAAATAGGGTTTTGTTGCGGAGTGGGTATGGTTTGGGTTTCGGGTGAACCTTCTATGACCAACCGGCATCCTCTATTGTATATATAAATAATATAAATAAATATTTATATATTATGAGTAATGTTTGTGTAATATTAAGTTTTATCCTCGTACCTAGTTTGTTTATTAATCTTTTTGTATTCAATTTTATAATTATTATGTGTTTGTGGATGCTTATAATTATGTTAAAGGTTAAATATGTGATGTAAGTTGGAATGATATTTAGAAAATGTGTTTGGCCAGGTAGGGTTGGATACTTGGATTTGGTAGATAGACTTCGGGTAAGTTTTGGGTGTGGTTTTTTCTAAACCTGCATAGAGTAGGGCAGGTTTAGAAACACATGAGATTGTGTTGGTAGGGTTTGGATAGAGGTTCAACCATACCTAACCCTATCCATTGCAAGCCGTCGCTGACGTTTGACATTCAATTTATACTAAATTTAGTCCATACATTTTTACACAATTTTTAAATTAGTCACTACAATTGAAAATGTTATTTCAGTTGGGTCCTTGCAATTTGACCAAATTGATAGGCAACGGTTAGCTAAGACTTGTTTACAAACGTTTTTAAACTCGTAGGTACCTAGGTACATAATTTTAAACTTAAGAACCTTTTGACAAATTGAGTTAAATTATAAGGACCTTAGGAAGTGACTAGTGAACTCTAGCATGAAAGTGAAAATTGGGGAAGTTCCACATCACAAATCAAGAATTAAGTATCTTAATTGCATTACCCAAAATGGGGAGATTGGGAGAGCAATGAATCATCGGATTCAAGACTTCAGCTCTTCTCTCCTCAGGTGCGTGGTGATGCATCAAGCTCCTCGCAACGATTCTGCCTCCGGCAACAATGGTTGTCATCTGGGCTGGGTGTCAGGCACGTGACGACGGTTCTGCCTCTTGCGGTGACCTTGAGAATGAGAGGTGGAAACAGTGAGAGGGGATGAGGGTGGAGGAGAGAGGGAGAGGGAGAAAGAGTGATGGTACGGAGAAGAGGATTAGGCGTTAGGGCTTCTCGGTAACGTATATATACACACACACACAATAGGCGTATTTTTTACATTTCTTATATGCGGGTATTATACGGGTCCCATGGGCCTCACTCCCTGCCCCGCCCCGTTTATTTCTTGGGCCCCATCCTGCCCCCCTGCGAGTGAAAAGAAATCCCCAAATCCATCCCCCGGCCGGTAAACCCGCCGGGGGAAATTGCCATGCCTAGAGATGATGGTGTTAATTAATTCATAAGCTTATCTTACTTGATGGAAAGAAAGCATTCTTGTTCTAATTAGGAAGCTTTATATGTTGTGTCTGATTTCAAGCCTTTCGTGTTTCTTGGTGTTCATAGTAGTTATATTATTATTGTCTATTAAGTTTTATATTTCATATGGTTCTTTCCCTTATTTTTGTGTCATTTGTTATAATTGTTCGGAAATCCAGAGCAACTTTTTGCTGTACATGGCATGGAACTATCATTAGTGTGTAATGCTTTTAAGTAGCATTGGATATGTAGTTTGAACATATGGTTCAAGTAGGATGATGATTAAGGACACTTTATTACTTGGAGATTTGTTTTGGTGGTCTGAATGGAATAGAAAATGTAAGGTTTTTCATTTAATAATTCTTATACTCTTTTATTATTTATTTATTTAATTTAATTTTTCACTTGGTGACAGGATAGGAGCAAGTGGTTTAAGGAAATTGTAAGTTCCTTTTCACTCTTTACCTTATTCAACAAATCTGGAGTTACTTGAATTTGCTTATATAATTGACGGTTCTTATACTTTTTTCAGCCTTGGGAAGAAAGAATGAAAACTGCTCATGAACGAGGAAAACTTGTGCTACTTGAAAATTTGGATCCATCTTTAACATCAGAACAAGTACAAGTAATAATTGTTCCAACTTTCTATATTATTTTAGGATAGAGTTTGATTTAGGATGAGTGATAATTTACTTGCATGTATGCAATTTAATTATGGATTTGGGGTTTCTAAATAGATGTGCTTCTGTATCATATCGAATTGTTAGTTGATATATGCTTTTCTTGTCTTTATAATATGCTGTGTCATCTACTTTTTCATCCAGTTCTGTTTTTCTTATTAAGTGTTCTATCAACCTCTGATTTTGATATTTTTGTTCTAAAACACAGGATATCATTTTTCAAGGCTTTAAAGAAAGTTGCACTGCACACATGATCCAGAAAACCGCGTGTGCTAGCCCTCATTCTGGTTAGGACTAGTCCTCAGTCATCCTTTTCCCATAAGCTTTCTAGACATATGAATACATTAGTCTCTTTAGGAATTGTACATTCATGTATTTCAGGATTTTTCCCCCTTCCATTATCAAGTGACAGAATACCTCCTCCCCCAAATAAAATGATCTATATGCAATTAATAATGAAATGATGTTTTTTTATGATGTAGGTCAAGCTTTTGTTATATTTAAAAAAAAGGAAACAGCAGATATGGTTGTTAAAAAATTACAGGAGGATTCTCTATTAATGTCAAATGGCTGGTATGTGCAAAGCTCGATCCGGATGAAAATTTTCCTTTTCATTTTTCTCTGTTATGCGTTGATCTATAGGCATGATCTATAATGATTTTGTGTGTGTGTATTTGAGTTTTCTCACTATACTAGGTTTTGGGTGTTGTCTCAAACTATTGCCTCTATATTCTAGAGTTAATATGGGGATGTAGGGGCCTTTTTTTATATTTTCTCATTCTCAAATCCAATTCCACCACCTCATTTCTACCCACTTCTCTCTCTCTCTCTCTCTCTCTCTCTCTCTCTCTCTTTCTCTCTCTCTCTCTCTCTCACACACACACACACACACACACGCCCCACATCATTGTGTAAAGAGCTCTGTATATTAGCCATTCCCTTCAACTATAATGGCTAGAAACGCAAACCATGATAAACAAGTAACTTCATGGAGATCTGGGAGTTAAAATCTCATAGTTGTAAAATGTTGTCGGCTCAAATTTTTTAAATTTTGCTTGATTTGCTAGCTATTTCTTTTAATCTTTTACCTGAGCTTTTGATTTTGTTGCTTTGTAGCCCACTTGTTGGAAGCATTGGGCGTCCTTGCTTTCCAGGGAAGAAGCCAGCATTTTATGGTCATTATTTTCTAGATCAAAGTCGAATGCTGCAACAACGTGAAATGGTGAAGTATCCATTTTTTTGTGCCTATTGGTTGCTAAATTTTGGGTCATTTTCATTTAATAGGCAATCTGGATTTTCATATGCAGAAAAATGCTGTATCTACTTCACATTGCTCACAGCCCAACAATATTGAATATGATATGGCTATGGATTGGTGCTTACTACAAAAAAGAGCAGAAAAAGCATGGTCAATATTATATCAGGTATATACGTTCAGGTTAATGCCTGAAATCATCTTCATTTATGCCTTTTGTATTGTATATTGATCGTTTATTGTCATGTTTTTATTCCATAAGCATCAAGGTGATGAATTGAGGAAGCTGAAAGCCAAGCTGAAAACTAAAATCTAAATGTCCTGGAATATCTTTTGTTGTTTTCTCGGTAAGTTCTCATGTCTCAATGTATTTTTGTTCTTTGTATCTTATCCTGTAGCTTTTTCAGGCTTGAATATTTTTTTACTGGTACTCATTCTTCTAATACCTTCTATCTCAGTTTGCGGAGTATCGCAACAAGGATGAGAGCATTTCATTCGGCAACGAAATTATTTTGGTAGATCTTAAATTATGGTCTCAAGATCCTTATGGAATCAATCATTTTTGGCATCTGGTAAGTTTTCATTTGCTACTGATCTGAGTATCATTTATTTTTTTTTAATATTAGATCACTTTGTTGTTTGTTTTCTCCTTTCAGTTTGTGACTAATTGTAGTTGTTGGTTAGTTTAGCGGCATTTTATATTTTATTGTTGGTGATATCCTATTGGTTCTTTTTATCATTCTTTGGTTATGATAGTTGGATAGCTGGGTTTCTTTTTATCATTCACTTTTATGCAACTTGTCAGGTTACAGAAACCGATCACAGTAAGGTTTTAGACATGGTAATCGTACATGTAGAAATATGTTGCCGAATTGTGTGTTTCTTACCTGCATATATTGAGACAGTCAAGAATGTTAATTTTTGAAGCTTAATCCTCCTTTCTCTCTCTCTTTTTTTCTGGGATGCAGAAACAGCTTCGTTGAGGCAGTGGCATGCAGTTCAGCAGTTGTGAATATTATTTTCTTGGAGTTCGGCTCCGGAACCAAGTCAAAGAACAGTTGTTCCGCCTTCTATTGCGACTCCAAGCAAGCTGATAGATTTTTTGCAAGTTTAGATCGTCTTGAAGTAAGGAAATTTAAGTTTGTTAAGTGATCAAGTGAGGGGATAATACTATCGGATTGATAACATACCATCATAAATGGATCTCTCACCAAATGATTCGTTAGTTATCCCTTTATAAATAGCTAGGGTTTAGTTCAGTTACAATCTGTCAATTTTCCTGTGTTCTCTCACTTGTCATCTGTGTGTAGATTTGGCATTTATATTTGAAGATACAAACTGTTGGCATTTTGCCAGTTAATTAATTCAGGGGACCTACAAGTCTCAGCCACAACCCAATTGTCACCATACATTTTATTGGGTAATGCTATGAGGAAAGTTTTGGTGAAGAGTGAAGATTGTATTTTTTGGGATAAAAGAAAACTACTTTTTCTAAATTAATTAAAAACTCTTAATTTTACTTTTTGTCAAAGAAATCCTCCTTTTCTAGGTCATAATAGAACACACTACATTACTTGCCTATGATGCAGGGACAGGGACTCGACATAGGACACGCAAAACAAACCATTTTTAAAATTTTATAAGATACGAAAATATGTTTATATATAAAATAAA
>NC_029794.2:118695029-118706029 GCF_000816755.2 Arachis ipaensis
AGGTAAATTATAATTATATTTTGATATTTTATTAATATTAAAATATAAATTAATTTTGTAATTATTTTTAATTATTTAAAATATTATATTGTTCTTAAATTTATTTCAAGAATAATAAAGTTAGATATGTTTTAGGTGTGTTTAAGTGTATGCGAAAAAGAATAATGTATTTGAAATGTGTCCAATACGTAAATATAATAATGTGTCCAATGCGTAGCTTTATAGATATTTACATTTTGGATCAGTTGGTTAGGTGTATTGTCTGTTATTCTGCCGCGTAGGTTTTAGTAGTCTAAAATAAAAGGACTTTTCTGTTTGAGTGCAAATTACGTTGAATGCTTTTGGTACAGATTTTACTTGGATCTCATATTGAATTCCAAAGGAAATTATTTTGCATGTTGTTCCTAAAAGCATCTTACAATTTATTCAGCATCATTTTGGGAACAAACAACAACAACAAAGTCTTGTCCCACTAAGTGGGGTCGGCTACATGAATCAAACGACGCTATTGTGCTCTGTCATGTATCATGTCTACAGAGAGACCGTTTATATGTAGGTCTCGTTTGACCACCTTATGGATAGTCTTCTTAGGTCTTCCTCTGCCTTTCGCCCTTTGTCCATCTTCCATCTCATCCACCCTCCTGACTGGATGTTCTATCGGTCTTCTTCTCACATGTCCAAACCAACTGAGACGCGATTCAACCATCTTTTCCACAATGTGTGCTACTCCAACTCTCTCCCTTATATCTTCATTCCTTATTTTATCCAATCGCGTATGACCACTCATCCATCTCAACATCTTCATCTCTGCCACACTCAGCTTATGTTCGTGCTCCTCTTTAGCCGCCCAACACTCCGTACCATACAGCATAGCCGGTCTTATAGCGGTGTGATAGAATTTACTTTTAAGTTTTAAAGGCACTTTTTTGTCGCATATAAAACTAGATGCACTCCGCCATTTTGACCAACCTGCTTGGATCCTATGATTTACATCCTGTTCAATCTCTCCATTGTCCTGTATGATGCACCCAAGATACTTAAAACTTTTAACTTTTCGTAGGGTATTTTCTCCAATCTTCACCTCTATATTGGGGTTTTCCCTTCTCAGACTGAACTTACATTCCATATATTCCGTCTTGCTACGGCTTATGCGCAGACCATACACTTCTAGAGCTTCTCTCCATAACTCCAACTTCTTATTTAGGTCTTCCCTTGACTCTCCCATAAGGACGATATCATCGGCAAAAAGAATGCACCATGGCACAGGCTCTTGGATGTGCTCTGTGAGTACTTCCAAGACTAATGTGAAAAGGTATGGACTTAAGGATGATCCCTGGTGTAATCCTATACCAATAGGGAATTCCTCTGTCACACCACCTTGGGTCTTCACACTAGTTGTGGCCCCATCATACATGTCTTTAATTGCCCGAATATATGCGATTCTTACTCTCCTCTTTTCTAAAACCTTCCATAAGACCTCCCTTGGTACCCTATCATACGCTTTTTCCAAATCAATAAATACCATATGTAGATCCCTTTTATTACTACGGTACCTCTCCATCATCCTTCTTAATAGGTATATCGCTTCAGTGGTAGATCTGCCTGGCATAAATCCAAATTGGTTCTCTGTTACTTGTGTCTCTTTTCTCAACCTCCGTTCTATCACCCTTTCCCACAACTTCATAGTATGACTCATAAGCTTAATCCCTCTATAGTTTCCGCAACTTTGTACATCCCCCTTATTCTTGTAGATAGGTACCAAGGTGCTCTTTCTCCACTCATCAGGCATCTTCTTTGACCTTAAAATCTCATTAAAAAGCATGGTTAACCAGTTGATGCCTTTTTCTCCAAGACCCTTCCAAACCTCAATCGGGATATTATCAGGTCCTACTGCCCTGCCATTTTTCATCTGATTTAGAGCCTCTTTTACCTCGAAGTCTCGAATCCTTCGATAGTAGTCAAAGTTTTGATCTTCTTCCCTTGTGCATAATCGACCAAGGCTCGGAAGAGTCTTCTGTCCCTCATTAAATAACTCGTAGAAGTAACTCTTCCACCTTTCATTAATCTTCTCATCTTGAGCCAACACCTCTCCATCCTTATCCTTTATGCACTTAACCTGATCCAAATTAGGTTATAAGATGTTTGTCTCTCTTTTTAAAACATGTATTTGCGATGAGAAGATCAAAGGTTGAGGAAAAGTCCAAAATAGTTTTACCCTCGGCATTGATCACCCCGAAACCATGGCCTCCGTGAATACTCTCATATCCAGTCACTTCTCTCCCAACATGGCCATTTAAATCTCCTCCTAAGAAAATCTTATCTCCCAAATGTATGCCTTGAACCAAACTCTCTAGATCTTCCCAAAACCTTATCTTGTGTTGTTCGTCCGAACCCACTTGCGGTGCATAGGCGCTAATCACATGGAAAGCACCTCCCTCCACCACAAGTTTGATAGAGATGATCCGATCTCCCACCCTCTTGACATCCACTACGTCCTTCTTCCACTGCTTATCCACAATTATTCCAACCCCATTCCTATTCTTCACCTTTCCTGTATACCAAAGTTTGAAACCAGAAGTATCCAACTCCCTAGCCTTTGCTCCAACCCATTTCGTTTCTTGTAGGCACATAATGTTAATCTTTCTCCTTGTCATTGTGTCCACCACCTCCATGGACTTTCCTGTTAGAGTGTCTATGTTCCATGTCCCAAATCTCAACCTTCTGTCGCTTCGACCTTTACCTTTTATTTTGTGAACTAGCTTATTTACCCTCGTCCGTTCACGAAAACGCGAGAACCCTTACTCATTTAACACTACATCCGGACACCGATGCAGCGGCTCTTGCTTTGACACCGTACTCGAGCCATACAGCGCGTTGCTTCCGGGCAACGACCTAGCTTTAGCGCAATAATGTCTTTGATTCATATCATGGGGGTTCGGCTATATTTTTATGTTGGTTGCCGAAGACCTAACACAACCCTCCTCCTTTATCCGGACTTGGGACCGGCTATGTACCGCAAGTGTAACATAGGCGGAGTTTCGGAAATTCAAATTTTTTAAATCACATAACGTGGGCTGCAAGAATGAGTTTACGTTTTAGTTTAATGCTAAAATATTTTAAAAGGAAATGTTTGAAAAATGAAAATTGGTTTTGCAAGCAATTTGGTACGATAATATACTCTTTCTTAATGCTAAATGTATTGTGTATATTATATTCAATAATATTATACATTTAAATTTTTTTTGTTAATCAAGTCTAATTAAGTTGGTTTAACATAATAAAAATTAGTTATAATTAACTTATTCCAAATTTTATTATTTAATTTGGTTAGGCTTGGTTCATAAAAAGACTTTGATGTATAGTATTATTCTATTATATTTTAGAATATTTAATAAGGATATATCAAAAAATAATTATTTCTTTCAATGTATTTATCCATTTTGGTCCTCAAAGAATTTCGGATCAGACACTTTAGTCCCCAACTAAAATTAATTACTCGATTGGTCCCTAACAATTAATTATGTCAGTCACTTAGGTCCTTGACTCCGTCAACTCTAACGGAAGACAAAATGGTTCCTAACAACTTTAACAGGGGACAAAATGATCCCTGACCTCTTCTGTTCGGAAACGACATTGTTCTCCCTTAATTTCCATCATATCTCGCATAACACTAACAGTTTAACACTGTAACTTCAAGCTACACAAGGCACACTCTGCAACTTCAATGTTCACAAGAAGAAAAATCCTTAACTTGTTTTCAACCAATTCATACTCCGGAAACTAATGACTATGTCTCTCAAGTATTTGTCGTCTTTGATAGATCCCATGAATCTAGACAGCAAGTTTGATTTGTTAATACCCATCGTCGCCATCTTCCTCCTCTTCTATCCTATCATCTCCATAACCACATTGTCCACCACTTCGATTGCTTCCTTCACCTTCTTCTTCGAACCAATTTCAGTAATCACTTCAGTTTTCATATGAGCGGCAATAGCGACATTCCTCGTTGTACTAATAGCTTGGATGCGAGGTCGAAGTTGCCTGCCAACTTGGACTCTGGAAAAGAAGGAATGAAGCACTCGGGGTCCATTGCAAATGAGAATTTGCATATGATGTCGAAGAAAAATCTTCTCATGATATCCTAATGTCCAACAATCTATATTGCTTGTAGGAGAGTAGAGAAAGGCGTGCCCTTTGGGTAGTTGTGGAACTTGGTCTTGAGGATGTGGTGGACGTTGTCGGGGTTGGTGGTGATACTGTTATCGAGGACGTGGAGGTAGATGCTTCTGATGGATGAAGTGCGGAGGAAGTGGGTGTACTAGTCACAAAGATTTAGAAAGTGTGTGGTCCATGACATGTTGAAGTAGGTGCGACACGCGTGGCAGTTACACTGGCTCGATCTTGGAGTTGAAGAGGAAGAAGGAAAAGATGAAAAAGAAGACTGTGAAAGTGAAGAAGGAGAGTATGAATGTTAGAATTATGCGAGATATGATGAAAATTAAGAAAGAACAATGCTGTTTTCGAACAAAGGAGTCAGGGATCATTTTGTCCCCTATTCGAGTTGTCAGGGTTCATTTTGTCTTCCATTAGAGTTGGCAGAATCAAGGATCTAAGTAATTGATAAAATTAATTGTTAGAGACCAATCAAATAATTAATTTTAATTAAAAATTAAAGTATCTGACTTAAAATTTTTTGAGAACTAAAATAGATAAATACTCTTAATTTAAAGTAATCGCTCAAATGAACGGAATGTTATTTAGTAGATTGTATTGTATGGTCACTCGTGTGGCATGTTAAATGGAAATTTTTATTTCTAGGCAAGGTTCTGAAAATCAGTTCGGATCGGCCGGTCGAACCGGTTGAATTGTGAACCGCATAGAAAAATGATTCGGTTAAACAGTAAAATTGCAGAATTTAAAAATCAGAATTGAACCGGTGAACCTGTCGGTTACCGGTCGGTCGAACCGAACCGTGATCCGACCGATTTTTTGGCTGGGTAGCAAAACGTTGCCATTTCAGCCTCTGCTTAGCCCTAAATCCCTAATTCAATCCCTGAATCCCCCTTCTCATCGAGCTTCAGAAGTGAGAACGCCTCTCTGACTCTCACACAACAGGGGTTCTCATCGAGCTCGTCATCCAGTCGTCCCTCACCTCCGTCCAGCCACCGCGTCGTGCCACCACCGTCGTTCCTTCGAACAGCCACCTAATTGCGCATCAGTCGTCGTTCCTTCGAACAGCCACCTCCATCGCGTAGTAGCCGTCGTTCCTTCGAAGGTGCTCCACCATTGCTTGGTCACTCGGCGTCACTGTCTCGCACTCTCCCTATTGCATGTTCTTTTGAAGGCGCCTTCGAGCTTCCAGAGTTCCAGGTATTTCTTTTTAGATATGATTGTTTGATTGAATAACGGTTGCATGTCTCTGTCTCCCTGATGAGTATGATTGAATAGTTGTTTGATTTTGTGAAGCTCTATGAACTAAAGTCACTGAAGTGTGACATGATGAACTCTAAAATTGTGAACTCTGTCTCCCTATTTTATTTTTCTTTGAACTGTGTAGTGTGAAACTGTAAACTGATTCAACTGATCCTACTAAACTGAACAGTGAACTTTGGTTAATAATTGTTGTTTACTGAACTGATTTTGCTTTGTTTACTGAACTGGATTTTGTTGTTTGTTGAAAAATTTTGAATAATTTTAAATGTTGTTTATTGTGAACTTGAGAGTTGAGATTATTGGGTTGGAGTTGGCTGTTGTGATATAGAAATTGAAAAAAACCATTGTTTTCGTTTAGTTATTTACTTATTTTATGTTTTCGTTTCCTTAATTTGATAACTAATACTTGAGATATGGGATTGTAACTTGTAGATGAATGGTGGAAGTTGTTTGGTGGTTCTGCTCCATGTTTACAAAACATGGCAGTTCGCATTCTTAGCCAAGCATCTGCTTTTTCAGGGTGTGAAAGGAATTGAAGTCTTTTTGATCAAATTCATACAAAAAGAAGGAATAGATTAGAGCATGATAGGCTAAGGCCCAATTTGGATAGACAACTTAATTAAGTTACTTTTGAAGAAATAGCTTAAACAATAAATGCTTATATTAAAAGTAGCTTATAAATAAGTTATTTTATATTTGGTTTTTTAGTTCTAAAATTACTTATTTTAAGAGAAAAGTGATAAAAACTTTTTATTATGAGAGAAGTCATTTTTTTAACTTCTTCTTAAGCATCAAAATAGCTTTTTAGAAAGTTACAATTTTGCTTTGAAAATTGTACCATACATTAATACTACATCTTTTCATAAGTTAAAAGTTAAAAAAAGTCACTTAAGAACCTATCCAAACGGGCCCGTGATATTGTGTATGTTACATATAATTTGCGTCTTAAATCCAAGTAATATATATTTCATCCTTTCATTTCTTATCATTAGATTTTGTGTAGTTAATATACTAGGCTTATCATATATTGTATTTAATTTATTAGGATGGAAAGGAAAAAAAAGAAAGTAAAAGGTGCAATATGGTCGAATCGATGTTGAAAGTATTGATATGGTTGACTTTTGGGTGACAGAAGAGGTTGTTGAAAAAGAGCCTGCTCTTCCAAGTAATATTGAAGACTTGCTTGGTGAGTATTATAGTTTATTGATCAGACGATAAATTACAATAATTTGATCTTTAATTTATTGATAATGTGTTATATTTTGTTAGATGAGATTGATACTGATTTAGATCAAGGTGGTGGTGGTGGTAGTAGTAGTACGTTTTATGCTAAACCACTTGCTTTTTCTGGTCCAAGTAGTGGAAATGAAGGTGATGATATCAACGACACAAATCTACAGCAAGTTATAGATGATTTTGATGATTATTGACAAACTTGGATCATTTTAATGTTGTCATATTATGTTTGATTGGCTGTTTTGTTTTGACTTTTGAATTTGTATTTGAATGAGATTATAACATTCTGATTTATATAGTACTTTTAATTTGAATGATATTTTAAAGTTTATATTAGATTATAATTATATTTTCATGTGTTTATTTATATTTTATTTATTATTTTATTATAAAATAATTTTTTCAGTTCAACTACGATTGAATCGGTTAAATCTATAAACTAATAAACCAATAACTAAAGCAGTTTGACGATAGATTCGATTCTCATAACCTTGTCTAGGGTGATGCACCCTCAAACTTTCAATGTGACGAACGGACAAAGTGAAAACTCTTATTTTATATTTTTGTCAAAGACAAAGGGAGTATTCACTATTCACATAGTATACCACCAGTCAAAAAAGAACTTAATGTAAAAAGAATCTTTTAACCTTTTTTTCTTTTAATCTTCTTTTTCCCATTATTTTACGCCTTTTTTTTATCGATGCCATAATTGATTTGCTGAATCAGGATGTAATGGGTACAGTCAACAGTGTTGCTGTCCATCAGGTTGCATTATAAACACCGGACTTTGTCTTTTTCTTAATGGTGGGGGGCATTGTAATAATTTGAGTTTAATTCTAATGTACTCTCCGTTCAATAAGATTATTCTTTTTTTCAACTATTATATTCTAGAAGTTGATTTACGCATAGTTGTTAGAATGGAGATCAGATTATTAAATTATTGAATCATCAATTCAATTAGTAGATTTATATTGAATCGATTTTCAATAAAAATATGAAATAATAAAAATTTTAAAGGATTAATTTCTATATACAAGTGATTATGCTATACAAGTCTTACAAGTCCTCTAATTGATATTACGCTCAAACGCGCCTCTAACAGATTTTTAATTTTTGAAAGGATTCTGTTTCTTTTTTTGAATTTCTTGCTTTCTCTTTCTCCTTTTTCATTTACTTGCTTTTCTCTCTGTTCTCTTTCTTCGTTATTCTCGATTTCTATTATTTTTTGACATCAAGCTCTGAAATTGTTTTTGAAGTATTTCATCTTCATCGTCGTGTTTCTCCTCGTTCTTCTTTTGATTTTGCAACATTATGTATTTTTTTCTTCTTTGTTTGATTTTTTCCTCCAAAAAAGAATTATGAGAATATGAAATAAGAAAATGAAGAAGAAGAAGCAGCAGAAGATGAGAAGGAGAAAGAGGAAGAGTTCTGAATTATGCATAAGGTGTACTTCAACGAATTTTGGGTGTATTTCTTAAATTCTTTGGGTGTATTTCTTAAACCCTTGGGTGAATTCCTGTAACCGTTTGGGTGAATTCCTGTAACCGTTTGGGTGTATTTTTGAAGTTCCATTATCTTCAAAACGATTTCAAAACTTGATTTCAGAAACCATGAAAATTGAAAAAAAAGGAAGCAAGAATACCAATAATAAACGCAGGTAAAACAACGAATGAAAAGGCGAAGAGAGAACGCACGAAAGAGATCGAACAAATTTGACAAGAAACTCGTTTTTATGGAGGAAGAAGAAGAAGAGTCGTTCATAATGCATGGTGAGTAGCGCGCTTTGAAAACAGAAAGTGGTTGAATAACGTGCGTGTATTTACTCTTGAATGTGGGAGTGTAATGCACGTATGTTTTGTTGGACTTGTGCCAACTTGTAAACCAAAAAAGCTTGTATGTGTAGCATGTCTTAATTTTAAAATTAAAATTTAAAACATGTCTTTATTAACACTTTAGTAGCAATTAAATTTTAATTTCTAAAAATATTTTATACAAAAATAGATATCAAATTAGTCAATAATACAATAATTTCTTAATTTTCTTTTAAAGTTAGAGATATTCATTTGTCCATGGAAATGAAATACAAAAGGTTTGGGTCCAATTCGGACAACCAGCAATAATAAAAGCGATACTTCCCAATTAAAATATAATAGATTAAAGGCAAAGTATTTGATAAAACTCTTAGAGAGCTCCATTAGATGGAGTTGTCTAAATTATTTATAAAAAAGTCCATAACTCATGGTATTACTTATGAGCAACATTATTTATTATATTCTAAAGCAAATTTAATGAGGCTAGTTCTCAGTATCTCCAAACTCAATGCATCATAAGCATAATTGTTTAATTGAGAGTCTTTAATTCTACTAAAAAATAACCACTTACTTTAAGAAATATTTTTTTTACCCAAAATTTTTTTTACCATTTTTATTCGTTTCGACTTTGGAGTTGATAATGAATATTATTTTGTAATTCTTTTTATATATTTTTAATCTTAAATTTTATTAATTCATATCATGGTTTTATATATAAAACTAAAAAAAAATATTTTTGCAATAAAAAATTAAATTAAAATAATTTTAATTTAATATTCTGAAAAACTATGAAAAAAAAAATCAAAATCAAAGAAACAGGAACAAATTTCCAATTATTCATGTGAAAAAAAGCAAATCTCAATTCCTCACATGAAAAAAAAATTTTAATTGTTCATCTTCTCACAATTGTCTATCACCGACTTTGCTCGTTACTACATCGTCCGTGAGACATGCGAATTGCTCGCGTGTAAGAGCATCTCCAAGCGAAAGCTCTGCACTAACGTCCTCATAGACGTTGAGGACGTCTGCCGCGAAGTGGTGATCTTGCACCAACTTCAGAGGAGCCAGCTATCATGTCGCTTCGATAGGAACTTCAAGTTAGAGAATTTTTTGTTTCCTAACAAAAAGAATATGAATAATTAGGAATTGTTTTTTTTCAAATGGGTGATTGGAATTTGTTTTCTCATATGAATATAAATAAAAATAGTGAATATTTTTTTCGGGTAAAAAAATTATTTTTTAGGGTGGATAATATATTCAATTTGAGAATATTGTAGATTAGTCCTAAATTTGTTTTAGAAATATAAGAAATATTATTGCTCAAAAAAGTTAAGAATAATTTTATAAATAATTTAAATAACTCCAGAGCTTTCTTTGACAAATCCATTAAATACTTTGTCTAGATTAAAATATAATCCTATTTCACTCTAAGTTTCATTTCTTCTTTGGAATACCTCCATGAGCTTCGTGCTTGAGGCTAGAATCATCTCAGAAGAGGTGTTTTTGAGCTCAAAACATGCAAATTTCTTGCAGTCCAAATTTTTTAGAGTATTGTTATTGCCTAAGTTTTTTTTTTTTTTAATTAATTGTCTTCTTCTAATTTTTTCAAGAATCTAAGCCATCTTTTCTAGTATTTTTTTTTTGTACTATTATTCTGCAGGTATACTCCATGATTTGTCATCCTCGATACATTTTGTGACTTTAGACAATCAATTAAGTATTGATTAACTGTTTTTCCCAAATTATTATATCTAGGGTGTGTGTGGTTGGGAAAATTATAAATAATTTTTAAAAATTTTAAAATAAAAATATCGTATTTCCATGTTTGATTTAAAATTTAAAAAATTATTTTTAAATAAGTCTGATTCCAAGAAATTAAAATATCATCATTTCAATTTCCACCTTTCTCCTGAGTATATTTGATTCTCATGGTAATGGAATATACATCCCTAGAGTAACTTTCGGGTATTGATGACAATCGGCGGTGGAGGTGACAGCAAATTGGAAGTTCGTCATGGAGACCTTTTTCATATGACCTTTATTTTTTGTGGTCCTTGAAAATCCCACAAGAAGTTCCAAAGACTTTTCTTTCTGGACCCTTCTGGAAGTTAGCTGATATCGGTATAGTGTTTGGAAGGCTTCTTTATACATAGAAGCCATTGTAAAATTGTCATCCTATTCTTCTACCCAGATAATTTGGTCTTCTCCCGTCTCACTAATATCAATTTTAAGAATTTCTATTGCTATTGCTGGCATGACCGTATGAGTTGTCTTCTGATTATATATTTTTTCTACTGTCTATTATAAATGATCTAATTTATCGAAATTAAATTTGAGTTTGGAATTATTTATTGATATTTTACGATTTAACTTTTTTAAGCCACAGTCGTCCATAATCTTTATTTGATTACCTCTTTCAACATTTGCTCAAGTAGTTTCTGTTGATTAGAGAGTTAGATTTCATTAGAATTCTCCAGCATGATTTAGCTATTATATTTTTTAAAATATTAAATGTTTGCT
>NC_029794.2:118706154-118710178 GCF_000816755.2 Arachis ipaensis
AGGAGTATCATAAAAAAATATTTTATTAATTTAAAATTTCTTATTATTATATTATCAACTTATGCAAGAATAAATTAGTTAAAAAATATAAATGGAAAAGATCAAACTACTTACCATTGTACTAAATCATGTGAATACTTTCATATTTTCTACTAAATCTTGAAAATCCAACACCATTTCTATAATATCCTACCACACAGAAATTTATGCTATAGTTATAAATCAACAGTGATGAGACATTACAACACTTAAAAAAATACATATATAATTATAGAAGAATGATATTATAACTAAGAACCCGTAAGAAAAATAAACACTGAAAACTATTAAACACACACAGACGTGTTAAAGCGGTAAACGTTGTATACAAAAGCGAAAAATATTTAAAGATTCAATAATTTACATAATAAAATATATACATAATAATCATTAGTCTCGACCTCCGAAAAAAAGCCGGTTATAATATTACAATACTAGAGAATATACAAAATAGACAACCTATTTATCCAATAAAAGCCTCTAGGAAGAATTTAAGTTATACAACAATATATTTTCAAAAGGTGAGAGAATTCTAGAGCTAAAATAAATCTTAAAAGAATCCTCTTCGTTTCATCACATAAAATCCTACACTCTCGGCGAGGTGCGTTGCGTCCTGTATCTGTAAAACAGAATAACAACAACGAGTGAGAACCCGAAGATTCCTAGTAGGGTAACAGTTTCAAATAAAAATTACATAAGAACACATGAACCCTCTAGACAATCTTGATCTCCAACTTCACATGAATCCAAGTCTAGGGTCTTAACTAATCTATACAACGTTAAATTTGCTAAGGTAAAAGTAATTTAATCTACTACTAGTCTCATCCACTCCCAACAGTCATCTTTATTGTTCTCAGTTTCTATATTTTTGATGGAATGCAAACACAAACAAGCAATCACACCAAACAATCACAAATAAGAATATTTAGAACAAGTAATATATTTAGCAGTTAAACAGGATTATCAAATAGGCAAACCAAAATAATTATGCACACCAAGTAATGACAAACAAATACACATGATGCATGCCTATTCTACTGACCGTGAGCTCAAGTGTTGATTAAACTGTCATACCCGACACATCTGGTATCTAACCCGGATATTGTCTCTCTGTTGCGCATTCCTAGGAGGAATTATCATTGAGGAATCATATGAAACAAAGGAGAGTGTCTTCTCACCTACTCTTTGAGGTATAGCCTATGCCATATAAAACAACAGAGAGTGTCGTCCCACCCAAAGGAGTGTGCCTTCTCACCATGAAACTAGAGAGAGACTCTAATGCAACAATAAAGAATCCTCAACCTAAATTATTCACATCATAATCAGAAATTGAATCGAAAAAAATCCTCAACCTTCTATCCAATCTCCCGATATAACAAGAGATAGAATCTTTAATCCCACTTATCCACTGTAACACAAGAGAAAGAATCCTCAACCTCAACTTGTCTATCTGTGAGTGGGACAAAGCCACCGTCGTCACCATAGGCCGGAAGAACCATCATTCCCACAATTTCAATAACGCAAGTGGGACAAAATCCACATCCTTGCCAATTCAGTTACCATATCGCATTTATAATCATACTCAATCATAATCAAAATCTTAACCCATTTAGTAATTTATAATTTCATATAACCCGATCTGTTATTAAAGCAATGGACCATATCAATCCTTGAGCAGGACAAGTCACCGACTTCACCGTGGGTGGGACGAACTACCATCCCATAACATTTAAAATATTTTATTTTATAAGTTTTATAAGAGAGTATACCAAATTAAAATCCATTAATTCCATCCTCAATAAAATCAAGATCTTCATACGGAGGTTACAGGGGTTTACAAGCTCACCGAAAAGGCTTAACAGTTCAAAAACAGAACTTCAGAAAAATTAGCACAATGGTACGTATGCAGGTTTCGTGCGTACGCACAAAAGTGCAATGATGCATACGTAGGAAACCTCGTTCAGCCACTAACTCTAAAGAATCTACATAATTCAATTTTAACCACCAATTTTCAATCACCCATAACTTTTTCTTCAAAAATTATTTTTTCTCCATTATTCAACGGTCTTAAAGTAGACATTTCTAATTTTAATTTAAGACAAATTTCATTCATTTTCAAGTTCCGGATGCTAAGTTATTGTCCTTCAAAATTGACCAAAATGACAAAATTACACATTTTTCTACAACATCCAAACTTTGACACTTCCCAAAACCTTCTCTTTTGAAATCAATACCCAAATCCTCATCCATACTCTAACTTAAACCATATCCATTCATTTCACTCTATAACTCATCAAACATCCAATTTCATCTCATTCTTAAAGCTTATCTTCATATAATTCTCCAAACAAACAACAATCAATCTTCCCAAATTCAATTTTACCTATTCATCATAAACAACTCCAATTTTCAATAAATTAAACATAATACTAACACATACCAAACAAGAGGAACTCAATTATTCAAGGTCTCCGGCCATTTTTATTCAACATCCAATATCATACAAAGCCATTATCATCAACAACATCAATTCAACAATATCTTAAAGTTAACTAGCCTAGGTTTTTACATAGCATTATATAGTGATTATCCGAAATCGAAACCCATACCTTGGTTGACAGTGGTTCCAACCTCTTGACCTTCCTCTCTGGCCAATCCAAGCCTTAATTAATCTAAGCTTTAATCAACACCAATCAAGGCAAGCACTCAAGCAACTCTATTCAATCTAATTATATCCAAATTTCACATGGTTCATAATAGGTTCCCATACAAATTGGAAAAAGTAGAGGAGAAGAGTTCTCTTACCTTACTCTACATGATCATGGATAAAAACTGCTAGAAATTGAGCTTGAGCTTCCCCTAAAGCATCAAAATCACCAATTCCAACATCCACATACCTAAAAACGCAAAATTACCAAGACATAGAGAAATATAGTATGGTTCTCGTGATTACTCACCACAAAAGTAGTATAAAAACGTAGAGGGAGTTGAGAGGAACACATAGCCGCAAATAGGTCGTCGATCTGAGCTCCGATTTGTGAGAAAAGTGGTTTTTAAGGAGATTATGAATAGCATTTAGCCCCCACTATGTTCCAAGACCATCGACAATTGGACAACAACCTCATTTGTAGTGTTATTCTGTCCTTCATATAGTCCAGCTCATCAGTCACTATCCTTATTCTATCAGGTGCAGTTAGGCAAAGCTATCACTTCAAACTCCCATACAGAAAGGTCTGAATGGTAAAGCAAAAGGCAATTGCAGAGATATACGATGATTGAGAGGAATCATATAATAAGATGCCAAGATTGCTGCAAGCATTGCAGATTTGTTTTTCCAGAACAATATGTGATTTTAGGGCCGTACCATACTATAATGGGCACTTAGTGGTATGCAACTGCAGCCAATTTAATAAAGTATTTTGGACTTTTCCTGCCTTTGTGGAGGCTTTGATGTATTGCATGCCCTTCGTCTCCGTCGATGGCACGTATCTGTATGGAAAATATGGTGGTGTGTTGCTAATTGGAGTGGCACAAAATAGTAACAGTAATATCCTTCCTGTGGCATTTGTAATTATTGAATCTGAGACTACAGAGGCCTAGTCATTCTTACTTACCAACTTGAGACAACAGGATGATGGTGCACTCACTCCAAGACAGGTGAAAAGTGTGGATTTTCGTATGCCAACGCTCCACGAATGCAGTAATCAGAGAGTTGTTAAAGGAAAAGTCCTTGAGCTGTACTATATCGCCAAACCCAGTCTCCCTGAGTAAGGAAGAATAGCGTTCGGTGGTGCAAGAGTGTGGCTCACTCGCTTAGAGAGTAGTAGGCAAGGCTTCTGTTAAAAAATAAAACATTTCAATAAAAATTATATTTCAATTGTAAAGATTTTTATTTCGAAATAAAAAGATAAAAATAATAATAAAAAATTATTTCACGTTTCAGAATAATTAACTTTAAAAATCAAACTTTTAAAAATTTATCCAA
>NC_029794.2:118710236-118721299 GCF_000816755.2 Arachis ipaensis
TCGATTTAAAGAAATAAGAAAACATAATAACATTTAGTAAATAAATTAAATTAACTAATAAGTTCAATTAAATTAATTAATTAACATTTACTAAGAATACATTCCACCACCTAACAAATGCTAATAACATGCTAATTAACCTATTTTATGTTATCAAAACATAATTTATTCTACTAATGTATAACAATACCAAATCTATCAAAGTACTCTAACTATAATTGTATGCATATTTATTTAAAAGAGAAAAATAACAACACTAACCTAAAAGTCGATCGCTCCCATGATGTGTCAAGTCGCATTCAAGCAGTTGATGTCATCGTCTTATGCATATACGCATGCCATAACATCCGAGTATCTAAAAAATATCAAGAAAAATGTCTGACAAAGGGAGAAATGAAGGTTAAAGGCAATAAAAGTGACACTTGATGCACTGTGAATGAATTTTTTATATAGACGCGTCTAAACTTTATCTCGTTTACAGTGTAAACGAAATAAGAATGTTTCTATCTCATTTACATTGTAAACGAGATAAGTTACGTGTCATAACACATGTACAAATACAATACGTGAATTACATGACGTATCTTATTTCATTTACAGTATAAATAAATATGTAATGCAATACAAATCAATAAAAATATTTTAAATTACCTATATATATGTAAATAAAATATTTATTTTATTTATTTAAAAATATTCCAGTAAAAATCGTTGTAGTATGGCACAATTTATTTCCATATTAAACTGCTAGAAGTTGACTTATGAGGATTTACTCTAAAGTAACACCACCTACTAAATTGTTGTACATGAAAATTGTAAATGGTATTACCTACAAAGATTTGCATAAAAGGTTAATGAAATAAAAATGTAACCAAATTAAAATTATTAGAATTAAAGAAATATTTTTTTACAAATTGAAAATATCCACAATTAAAAATCTAAGGATAATTATTTAGAGGTGTTCATAGGCCGGAACAAATTTAATTGGACCCGAACCTAGTCCTAAAAGGTCAGTTGATCTATTTTAACTCGATCCGAAAGTGATCCGAAATAGACCAAGTTAAATCAGATCGATTTGATGTAAAATTAGCATATACACATTTATAAATTTTATATACTAAAGTAATAAAACTTTATTATTAAAAATATTAATTAAAGTAAAAAATATAATATAACATTATTAATTTCACTCTAAAATATATTTTTTATTAGGGTAAAATATACTTTTTGTTCCTAACTTTTTTAAAAATTTTTTAAAATTGTCCTTAACGTTTAATTTGATTGACTTTTGCCCTTAACTTTTAAAATAAGTTCAATTTTATCCTTTTTTATAACTTTTTGTCAATCAACTCTAAGTCAAATTTTTTTTTTTTTATTTTACCCTTCTAATTTTATCCCTAAAGACCAATTCTTTCTGCATCCATGACAAGCCCTTCAACTTTCATAGCTCTACCTCCACCCCCCAACTTCACCTCACCTCATTAATGCCATTGTCGCTATCTCAATGTACCACTGCCATCATAATACCACCATCTCACCGATCATCATCATTATATTATCATCATCAACAACAACAATAACAACTCATCTAACCCAAACCTTCACTTCTTTGCCGCCACCCTACTCTATCTGTTCCTCTATCTTCATTTTACCATCATCTCACCTCTGCTTCCTCCTTTGCCCTCGTCCACTGTCGCCTTCTCTCTGCAACTTCACCACTCACCCATCACGACCTCACCCCACATATAAACACAACCGCAACAACCTCAACATTATCAACATCACCACCATTCCTCCCATTACCACCAACAACAACACAACAATTAGAATCAGAGTTTGTGGCAAAGAAAGAAAAGAGAGATTAAAGTAAATAGACTTCAAATATGGCTAAGAAAAGGGGAAAGAGGAAGTGGTGAACGATGTTAAAGAAGAAGTAGAGGAAAAGGATGGAGATAAAATCAAAAGGACAGCTTGCCGTTAACAGCGATGACGACAACAGACGTAGAAAGAAGAAGGAGAGAAAATGAGGGAGAGGGTGGAGAAACTGGGAAAATGACAGAGAAAAAATGTGGCGTTAGAATAAAATTAAAAGGGTAGAATAGGAAAAATTTTGATTCAGAGTTAATTGCCAAAAAATCAATAATGAGGATAAAATTGAAATAGATTTAAAACGTTGAGGATAAAATTGAACCAAATTAAAAGTCAAGGACAATTTTGAAAATTTTCGAAAATGTTAGGGACGAAAAACATACTTTACCCTTTTTATTATGAAAAACAACTTCTGACCGGACCTGGTGATCTGAATTATAACCCGAATCCGATTTGAAAATAACACTGGATAAAACTGGCAACTCCAAACTCAGCAAAATATACCTTGGAACCAGATCGAATTTCAGGCCAAGTTGGGTCTTGAACACCCCTTATATTATTATATGATAGATTTATAGGATTTTTTCTGGAATAATTAAATTTTTTTTATTATTTCCTAAAAAAAAAATTAAAATGGCTTTAATTATCGGTATTCATTTATTTTTTTTTACAATTTGCCTAATATCTAGGCGAACTGCTCTACATCTTACTCAGTTTGCCTAGACTTTAGGCGAACTACATGCTTCACCCCTCAGTTCACCTTTCACAAATCCCAACGACATATATATAGCGAGTGTGAGGTGAATTCATTTGCACTATCTCCACATAAATTTACTTCTTTACCTCTATCTCTTACTTTTATTTTTATTTGTAAAATGGCTCAAACGCCACTATTAGCAATTCATTATGATCGAGAAAATATTATTAGATTATAAATAATCTGTTATATTTAGTTCTCCTCATTCTATATTTATTGACATGTGGTGTGGAATTTATAACCACAAACTAACCGGCAAGTGCACCGAGTCGTTCCAAGTAATACCTCAGGTGAGTGAGGGTCGATCCCACGAGGATTGATGGATCAAGCAACAATGGTTAAGTGATTGGCTTAGTCAGACAAATAGAAAATGGTGTTGAAGGTTCAAAAACATTAACAGTAAATTTAGAATATCAGAAAGCAAGCAGTAAATAAGTTGTGAATAATATATGGAGAAACAGTTAAGGCTTCAGAGATATCTATTTTCCGGATTGACTTTTTTTACTAACTATTTTAATCATGCAAGATTTAATTCATGGCAAACTATATGTGACTAAACTCTAATTCCTTAGACCTTTTTAGTCTCTCTAAGTCAAATTTTTTTTTTTTTATTTTACCCTTCTAATTTTATCCCTAAAGACCAATTCTTTCTGCATCCATGACAAGCCCTTCAACTTTCATAGCTCTACCTCCACCCCCCAACTTCACCTCACCTCATTAATGCCATTGTCGCTATCTCAATGTACCACTGCCATCATAATACCACCATCTCACCGATCATCATCATTATATTATCATCATCAACAACAACAATAACAACTCATCTAACCCAAACCTTCACTTCTTTGCCGCCACCCTACTCTATCTGTTCCTCTATCTTCATTTTACCATCATCTCACCTCTGCTTCCTCCTTTGCCCTCGTCCACTGTCGCCTTCTCTCTGCAACTTCACCACTCACCCATCACGACCTCACCCCACATATAAACACAACCGCAACAACCTCAACATTATCAACATCACCACCATTCCTCCCATTACCACCAACAACAACACAACAATTAGAATCAGAGTTTGTGGCAAAGAAAGAAAAGAGAGATTAAAGTAAATAGACTTCAAATATGGCTAAGAAAAGGGGAAAGAGGAAGTGGTGAACGATGTTAAAGAAGAAGTAGAGGAAAAGGATGGAGATAAAATCAAAAGGACAGCTTGCCGTTAACAGCGATGACGACAACAGACGTAGAAAGAAGAAGGAGAGAAAATGAGGGAGAGGGTGGAGAAACTGGGAAAATGACAGAGAAAAAATGTGGCGTTAGAATAAAATTAAAAGGGTAGAATAGGAAAAATTTTGATTCAGAGTTAATTGCCAAAAAATCAATAATGAGGATAAAATTGAAATAGATTTAAAACGTTGAGGATAAAATTGAACCAAATTAAAAGTCAAGGACAATTTTGAAAATTTTCGAAAATGTTAGGGACGAAAAACATACTTTACCCTTTTTATTATGAAAAACAACTTCTGACCGGACCTGGTGATCTGAATTATAACCCGAATCCGATTTGAAAATAACACTGGATAAAACTGGCAACTCCAAACTCAGCAAAATATACCTTGGAACCAGATCGAATTTCAGGCCAAGTTGGGTCTTGAACACCCCTTATATTATTATATGATAGATTTATAGGATTTTTTCTGGAATAATTAAATTTTTTTTATTATTTCCTAAAAAAAAAATTAAAATGGCTTTAATTATCGGTATTCATTTATTTTTTTTTACAATTTGCCTAATATCTAGGCGAACTGCTCTACATCTTACTCAGTTTGCCTAGACTTTAGGCGAACTACATGCTTCACCCCTCAGTTCACCTTTCACAAATCCCAACGACATATATATAGCGAGTGTGAGGTGAATTCATTTGCACTATCTCCACATAAATTTACTTCTTTACCTCTATCTCTTACTTTTATTTTTATTTGTAAAATGGCTCAAACGCCACTATTAGCAATTCATTATGATCGAGAAAATATTATTAGATTATAAATAATCTGTTATATTTAGTTCTCCTCATTCTATATTTATTGACATGTGGTGTGGAATTTATAACCACAAACTAACCGGCAAGTGCACCGAGTCGTTCCAAGTAATACCTCAGGTGAGTGAGGGTCGATCCCACGAGGATTGATGGATCAAGCAACAATGGTTAAGTGATTGGCTTAGTCAGACAAATAGAAAATGGTGTTGAAGGTTCAAAAACATTAACAGTAAATTTAGAATATCAGAAAGCAAGCAGTAAATAAGTTGTGAATAATATATGGAGAAACAGTTAAGGCTTCAGAGATATCTATTTTCCGGATTGACTTTTTTTACTAACTATTTTAATCATGCAAGATTTAATTCATGGCAAACTATATGTGACTAAACTCTAATTCCTTAGACCTTTTTAGTCTCCTCTAAAATTCATCAACCGCCAATTCCTTGGTCACTTAATTCCAATTAGAGGGTGAAGTTCAATTCTAGTTTATATGCCACAAAAACCCTAATTACCTAAATATAAGATGATTATATGCTACCCTACTCTGGGTAGCATTTCCCTCTGACCCAATGACCATCATGATCGTGTTGTCCGTGCATCACAGCGATATTGAGAGGTACTGTAGGGATATGTTGATCTCCACCGAACTGCCTAACTACACGATCTACTTGGAACCACTCGATGATCGAAAAGCATAGTAGAGGGCACATAACATTACATGTACTTGTGCCCTGTAGTACGCTATCCAGAACGATGTCTTTGATACGTGGGTCCTCATAAGGAATCCAATCAACTTGAAAATAATCTACATGTTGCAAAATATATAACAAGGCAATTACTTATGAGCAAATTTCTAATTAAATACAAATATATGGATCACTTACGTTAATCATCCTAATACTATTGAGAATTCATCTCTAGGTCCTCAACTTTGTCTTCTCACGGTCCCTAGCTGACTCACACTCTAACCACCTGCAAATTTCATTAGTTATCATAAATTACACATGCATGGTCAGAAATTTTGAGAGCAATGAAACAAATAAAAAATACTAAATACCTCTGAGCCTATGAAAATCTCCGCTCATCAAATCCTTGGGGTCGACACGGAAGAATGCAATGATAAGCCCAAGAAAGGAGTAAACCACTATAGCCACTCAAGTTCTGCTTCTTGTTATGTGTCATTCGACACATCTGCTGCTAGAGAAAGGATTAGCATACTTGCAACCGGAACCACAATAGATTAACGACCCACTTACGCTGATCCTGTCTATTAGTATGCTCTGGTGCGTCCCCTAGCAACTGCATATATAAATTTTTCAAGCTAAGTTTATCGTAGAACATCTTCTATCCTATCATTTAGTCAGTAACAGGATCTTCTTCTTTCCGAAGTCCCAACTTATAAGCCACATCCTACAGGGTGATCGTCATTGACAAGCGGATGAATGTTGGTCAAGATTACCAAAAATATTTTTTCAAATCAAAGTCGCAAGTATAGTCTTAACCGACGAGATTTTTGCTACTCAGAGTTAAAAAGTGTGTCACAGTTAAATTCAATAACCGGGAGTAGAATCTCGAGTCGTTTCCCTAGCAGTTGACATAAGGAGCAAATTATTGGTTTTGATTTTTCTGGAGATTTTTGAAGTTGAGAACAAGAAAAATAAATAACTAGAAAATTAGAGCAATAGTTAACCATCAAGAGTTAGTAATTAATCAATATAAAAAGTCTTGGTTAGGGGTGAGAATCAGAATTTCTATCCTCATTGTCTTTTCCAAGTGTGATGATAAAAGCTCATTGCTCTTACTTAGTTATCCTCTAACAAGTGAAGGAAAGTCAAGTGAAACAATTAACTTTAACTCACAAGTCATAGTCACTTCGTAGAGAAGAACTAGAGTTAGTGAGTTTCAAGCTAAATAGCAATATTCAATTACCAATCAACACTTGAATATAACAATTCAAGTGGCTCCAATTACTCAATCCCAAACCAAGCAAGGAAATCTACTCCATGATCATGGATGATATTTTCTCAAACACTTGGTGAGCAAAAATAAAAGACATGATAAAAACTAGAAAATAATCCAATTCAAATTACCACTGGAAATAATTAACAAGAATAGAATAAGCAATAACAATAAACATGGAAATAACTCAATGCATTAACAAAATTCAATAGAAACACAATCCAAACATGAATTCAAGTAACCAAATAGAAAAGAATAATAAAGGAATTAGAGAAGAAAACTCTAAGAAAAATGACTCCAAATGAAGATAGCCGTAGCTTCTCTCAAGATCCAAGTGAAAGTAAAATTAAGAATACCAAAAATCCTAGAGAGAAGTAGGAGTTTCTCTCACTAGAATGTCAAAACTTAAAAACTAAGCTAAAGTGTGAAGTGTGTTCAATCTCAGCTCTATCCCAACCTCTAGTCTGCATTTTTGGGCTTGAAACTGGGCCAAAATCAGTCCAGAAATCACCCCAGCGTATTCCTTTAATTACAACACGTGACGCTCGTCACGCGTATGCGTCAGCCACGCGTACGCATCGGTGGGCTCTGCACAAAGTCACGCGTATGCATCGATCACGTTTACATGTCGCTTGGAAACTGGCTTGATCACGCGTACGCTTTAGCCATGTGCACGTGTCGCTTCCAGCTTCTCAAATCTTTAAATTCTTGTGTTCCTTCCACTTTAGCGTGCTTCCTCTTCATTCTCTATGCCATTCCTGCCCTATAAATCCTGTAATGACTTAACGCACATATCACGGCATCAAATGATAATAACATAGGATTAAAAATTAGTGATTTAAAGGCTTAGGAAGCATGTTTTCAATCATAGCACAAAATTAGGAAGGAAACTTAAAAACATGCAATTTACATGAATAAGTGTGAGAATAGTTGACAAAATCCACTCAATTCAATTCAAAATATACCATAAAATAGTGGTTTATCAGTCATCTCCCAGGACAAATGAGAAGTATGTGACTTCGAACACCACCTCTCGATCAAGCAGACACTAACGCCTAATCATGGTCCCACTGAAGCATGTAGGCTACATGACCGAAGTCTACTCATGTGAAGAATGGCCTGGCTAGCTCGTTGGGGCATGTCAGTGTATTTCTTCTAGTGCGTAAGATTCTATCACCCTAAAAAGGCAAACAAAATTATGTTAAATTCCGACTAAAAGAATTATAAATTTTATTCACATTAAATATAATTTAGATTTTATACAAAGTCTCACAGCCTCTCGACAATATGATTATCCTCATCCAGAATATACGTGTTCTTCTCATAACCTCTCATCAAGTTTTGCTCCATCCATATAATCTATATAAAACTTCAAAAATATAAAAATAATCTCGTCAATGCATAATTTATTTATACATATTCTAATATAACACGTCACCATTAATAATTTATTAATATATTTAATTTATAATCTAATATCATATTACACTAATTACAAAAAACACATAATAATAATAATAATGCTAATAATAATAATATGCAAATACTACTCTAAATACACTTTAAATTCAAATTAAATCGTAAACAAAGAATCGAGCACCGAACTCTCATTGAAAGTGTATACACTTTAATCACTCTAGTGTTTGAGGGTCGATTCTCTCGTTTCTCGACTAATCTTGATTTCTAAGGCTTGCTCTTCTTCTACCAATTAACAAAAATTTAATGCATGAATACACATATCACGAGTTCTTTTCAAGGTTGTAATGGGGTTAGGGTCAATGTAGGAATGTATTTGGTTAAGTGGACTAAAATCCAAATCCTTGATTAACCTAAACTTTTCACCAAACCTAAGATACTCTATGTAATTACAATGCAAATTCTAACTACCCATTGACTATCTTTACACACATTCATGCACCTTGATATTTTTGAATGCAAATCACATGTATTGATATCATTATTTACCTTGGGACATTTTGTCCCCTTTTATTGCTTTATCTTTTTCTTTTCTTTTTCTCTCTTTTTTTTTCTTTTTTTTCTCCTTTTTTTTATATAATGAGTTAATGCATATGATTAAAGTGCTGGATGCATGAAAAAGTGCCCAAACTATTTTCACATTTTTATATAAGAATATAAAATACCCAATTCCTAAACCAAGTATTTCCTAAACCCAAATTTCCCACACTTAATTCATGTACACCCTCACTAGTCTAAGCTAACCAAGGATTCAAATTAGGGACATTTATTATTTTTCACTTAATTGATGTGCTAAAATAAAGAACAAATGGGATAACATAGGCTCAACATTGGGTTGCAAAGGGTGATGAAAGGGTAAGGCCATATGAGTATGTGAGCCATAGTGAAACAAAGGCCTCTGATGGTTATTAGTGGTTAAGAAAAGGGGGGTTGAATCTTAGCCCCCTTTTTGCTTATTAACATTTGCTGGTCTTTGAAAATAACTTCTGGAGACTTTTTGCTTTTTTTGTCTCGTACCTAGCCATGAGACTTTTTCTTTTTGTCTTGTAACCAGGCAAGAGATATTTTTTAGTTTTATCTCCTATGCAGCAGAAATAGAAATGGAGTAGAAGAGAGAGAGAAAATTACACCACGAAGTATCCTAATTCAGCTGCCAAGTGCAATGCAGCCTACATCCAGTCTCCATCACAACAATGATAGAATTTTACTATAATCATCATGATTACATACACCAATTCTCCCTAGGAACTACCCTTCCTATCCGGGACAAGTCCAGAATCTATCCCCAATCCTGAACTTGACTTGGTCACCTACCAAGCTTTCAACTGCTAAGTGCTAACCCAACTTGCAAGGGGACTCCCACAGAATCATGAAACACAACATAGATGTACAAAGGACCTCTAGGACATCTATGGCTTTTTATTTTAATTTTGTATACTCTGTCTTTTTTCGCTCTATGGCTTTTTCTTACAAACCTCACTGTTTGCCTTTTTTCATGAGACTAAAGACAGACAAAAGTAAACAGAAAAATTACAAAATGAAGAACATTGAAGGAGAAAATTTTCTGTTAGCTTGGGTAGCTATGAGAACTCTGTGCTCACTCTCTTTACTTCAATCCCTGGCTGTTCTCCCTTTTTTATAGAAGGGAAAGCCTCCATGGTTGAAACTGTTGAACCAAGCTAAACTTCTTCTTCTTCAAACCAAAACCGGTTCGGCCAGAGAGAGAGAGAGGAAAGGAAACCGAATGTAAAACCCAACATGCAATTACCTCTGTGTCTTCCCTTGTCACTAATCTTCATCAATCCGGGCCTTCTATCTTGACTTGCACTCCAAGAAGGATTCCTAGCCCTTGATGAGTTCTTGATGATGACAGCTCCATCTGCTCTAACTTCTGCCTCATCCTCCACGTAGCTACAGTAGCTACCTCCTGTAGTGGTTTAGCAAAAGCAGAGATGAGCCATGCTTCCAAAGGATCTTCTTCCTCTGACCGAATGGATCTACACCATTTTTGGTATGCAGAGCTTGAGATCACTTTACCACATCTTACCTTTTTTGGAAAAAATCTCAACCACACCATACTTCAGATTTTATTTTTCTTGATGCCATCATCACAATGCCCTTGCTACTAGCTTCTTCTTCTTTCTGATAGCTTGCCTTAGCTTCCATGTTTTCTCTGTGAAGTGACCGAAGGTTTGAGAAAGATGAGAGAGAAGAAAGAGAAATTTGAACAATAATCAATGGAACTAAGAAAATGAATTAAGTTTTCCACTTCCCTTTGCTTAGTAGCGTGTGATAGCATTGATGGCCTTCAAATCAATTGCTATTTCTCTCTCATGATTCCAATGCAATTAATGATAGTTGAATAAGTTTGAAATCCACTACATGATGGAAGTGGGATCCGTTGCAAGCATTCTTTGCTTTCTCTCTAAATTTTCGGATCAAGCTAGTTGGTTTCTAACCAAAATTAATTTGGGCTAACAATAATGATTAAATCTGACCTAACATCATAGTAATAATTCAGCCACTCATCATATATAATTTTGCATCAAGGCTGATCATTATCACATTGGGCTTGTTTCAACAATATACTAGCCCAACTAACCAAGCATTGTGGTATGCGAAATTGTTACTCAGGTTGTGAATTATTGTTCAAAATTGATTCCCTGGCGATGGCACCAAAAACGGATGCACAGAACCATGGTCTAAACATATCTTCACAACTTCGCATAACTAACCAGCAAGTGCACTGAGTCGTCCAAGTAATAAACCTTACGTGAGTAAGGGTCGATCCCACGGAGATTGTTGGTATGAAGCAAGCTATGGTCACCTTGTAAATCTCAGTCAGGCGGATATAAAATAGTTATGGAGTTTTCGAAATTAATACAAAAATAAGGATAGAAATACTTATGTAAATCATTGGTGAGAATTTCAGATAAGCGTATGGAGATGCATTCATTCCTCTGAACCTCT